>NC_092234.1:19749053-20049053 GCF_036320965.1 Panulirus ornatus | reverse complement strand
AAAATGGAAAAAGGTGAGAACAAATGACGTAAGGGGAGTCGGGGAGGAATGCAACGTATTTAGGGAAGCAGTGATGGCCTTGCGCAAAAGATGCCTGTGGCATGAGAAGCGTGGGAGATGAGCAGATTAGAAAGGGTAGTGAGTGGTGGGATGAAAAAGTAAGATTATTAATGAAAAAAGAGAGAGGCATTTGGATGATTTTTGCAGGGAAATAATGCAAATGACTGGGATGTGTATAAAAGAAAGAGGCAGGAGGTTAAGAGAAAGGTGCAAGAAGCGAAAAAAGAGGACAAATGAGAGTTGGGGTGAGAGAGTATCATTGGATTTTGGAAGGAGGTAAATAAAGTGCGTAAGACAAGGGAACAAATGGGGACATCAGTGAAGGGGGCTAATGGGGAGGTGATAACAAGTAGTGGTGATGTGAGGAGATGGAGTGAGTATTTTGAAGGTTTGTTAAATGTGTTTGATGATAGAGTGGCAGATATAGGGTGTTTTGGTCGAGGTGGTGTGCAAAGTGAGAGGGTTAGGGAGAATGATTTGATAAACACAGAAGATGTAGTAAAAGCTTTGCGGAAGATGAAAGCCGGCAAGGCAGTGGGTTTGGATGGTGCTGCAGTGGAATTTATTAAAAAAGGGGGTGACAGTATTATTGACTGGTTGGTAAGGTTATTTAATATATGTATGACTCATGGTGAGGTGCCTGTGGATTGGCAGAATGTTTGCATAGTGCCATTGTACAAAGGCAAAGGAGATAAAAGTGCATGCTCAAATTACAGAGGTATAAGTTTGTTGAGTATTCCCGGGAAATCATATGGGAGGGTATTGACTGAGAGGGTGAAGGCATGTGCAGAGCATCAGATTGGGGAAGAGCAATGTGGTTTCAGAAGTGGTAGGGGATGTGTGGATCAGGTGTTTGCTTTGAAGAATGTATGTGAGAAATACTTAGAAAAGCTAATGGATTTGTATGTAGCATTTATGGATCTGGAGAAGGCATATGATAGAGTTGATAGAGATGCTCTATGGAAGGTATTCAGACTACATGGTGTGGGATGCAAGTTGTTAGACTCTGTGGAAGGTATTAAGAATATATGGTGTGGGATGCAAGTTGTTAGAAGCAGTGAAAAGTTTTTATCGAGGATGTAAGGCATGTGTACGTGTAGGAAGAGAGGAAAGTGATTGGTTCTCAGTGAATGTTGGTTTGCAGCAGGTGTGCGTGATGTCTCCATGGTTGTTTAATTTGTTTAAGGATGGGGTTGTTATGGAGGTGAATGCAAGAGCTTTGGAAAGAGGGGCACGTATGCAGTCTGTTGTGGATGAGAGAGCTTGGGAAGTAAGTCAGTTGTTGTTCGCTGATGATACAGCACTGGTAGCTGATTCGGGTGAGAAACTGCAGAAGCTGGTGACAGAGTTTGGTAAAGTGTGTGAGAGAAGAAAGTTGAGAGTAAATGTGAATAAGAGCAAGGTTATTAGGTACAGTGGGGTTGAGGGTCAAGTTAATTGAGAGGTAAGTTTGAATGGAGAAAAACTGGAGGAAGTGAAGTGTTTTAGATATCTGGGAGTGGATCTGGCAGCGGATGGAACCATGGAAGTGGAAGTGAATCACAGGGTGGGAGAGGGGCACAAGATCTGGGAGTGTTGAAGAATCTGTGGAAGTCGAGAACGTTATCTTGGAAAGCAAAAATGGGTATGTTTGAAGGAATAGTGGTTCCAACAATGTTATGTGGTTGCAAGGCATGGGCTACAGATAGAGTTGTGCAGAGGAGGGTGGATGTGCTGGAAATGAGAAATTTGAGAACAATATGTGGTGTGAGGTGGTTTGATCGAGTAAATAATGAAAGGGTAAGAGAGATGTATTTATCTTATTTTCATTTATTTTGCTTTGTCGCTGTCTCCCGCGTTAGCGAGGTAGACCAAGGAAACAGACGAAAGAATGGCCCAACATACAAATACACATTTTTTTTTTTTGCTGTCGCTGTCTCCTGCGTTTCCGAGGTAGCGCAAGGAAACAGACGAAAGAAATGGCCCAACCCACTAACTTACACATGTATATACATATGTCCACACACGCAAATATACATACCTACACAGCTTTCCATGGTTTACCCCAGACGCTTCACATGCCCTGGTTCAATCCACTGACAGCACATCAACCCCAGTATACCACATCGATCCAATTCACTCTATTCCTTGCCCGCCTTTCACCCTCCTGCATGTTCAGGCCCCGATTACACAAAATCTTTTTCACTCCATCTTCCCACCTCCAATTTGGTCTCCCACTTCTCCTCGTTCCCTCCACCTCCGACACAAATATCCTCTTGGTCAATCTTTCCTCACTCATTCTCTCCATGTGCCCAAACCATTTCAAAACACCCTCTTCTGCTCTCTCAACCACGCTCTTTTTATTTCCACATATCTCTCTTACCCTCACGTTACTTACTCGATCAAACCACCTCACACCACACATTGTCCTCAAACATCTCATTTCCAGCACGTCCATCCTCCTGCGCACAACTCTATCCATAGCCCACGCCTCGCAACCATACAACATTGTTGGAACCACTATTCCTTCAAACATACCCATTTTTGCTTTCCGAGATAATGTTCTCGACTTCCACACATTCTTCAACGCTCCCAGGATTTTCGCCCCCTCCCCCACCCTATGATCCACTTCCGCTTCCATGGTTCCATCCGCTGCCAGATCCACTCCCAGATATCTAAAGCACGTCACTTCCTCCAGTTTTGCTCCATTCAAACTTACCTCCCAATTGACTTGACCCTCAACCCTAGTGTACCTAATAACCTTGCTCTTATTCACATTTACTCTTAACTTTCTTCTTTCACACACTTTACCAAACTCAGTCACCAGCTTCTGCAGTTTCTCACATGAATCAGCCACCAGCGCTGTATCATCAGCGAACAACAACTGACTCACTTCCCAAGCTCTCTCATCCCCAACAGACTTCATACTTGCCCCTCTTTCCAAAACTCTTGCATTTACCTCCCTAACAACCCCATCCCTAAACAAATTAAACAACCATGGAGACATCACACACCCCTGCCGCAAACCTACATTCACTGAGAACCAATCACTTTCCTCTCTTCCTACACGTACACATGCCTTACATCCTCGATAAAAACTTTTCACTGCTTCTAACAACTTGCCTCCCACACCATATATTCTTAATACCTTCCACAGAGCATCTCTATCAACTCTATCATATGCCTTCTCCAGATCCATAAATGCTACATACAAATCCATTTGCTTTTCTAAGTATTTCTCACATACATTCTTCAAAGCAAACACCTGATCCACACATCCTCTACCACTTCTGAAACCACACTGCTCTTCCCCAATCTGATGCTCTGTACATGCCTTCACCCTCTCAATCAATACCCTCCCATATAATTTACCAGGAATACTCAACAAACTTATACCTCTGTAATTTGAGCACTCACTCTTATCCCCTTTGCCTTTGTATAATGGCACTATGCACGCATTCCGCCAATCCTCAGGCACCTCACCATGAGTCATACATACATTAAATAACCTTACCAACCAGTCAATAATACAGTCACCCCCTTTTTAAATAAATTCCACTGCAATACCATCCAAACCTGCTGCCTACACATGTATATATATATATATATATACGTCCACATGTAAATATACATCCCTATACATCTCAATGCATACATATATATATACACACACAGAAATATACATATAGACATATATACATAATTCATACTGTCTGCCTTTATTCATTCCCATTGCCACCCCACCACACATGAAATAACAACCCCCTTCCCCGCATGTGCGCGAGGTAGCGCTAGGAAAAGACAACAAAGGCCATATGCATTCACACTCAGTCTCTAGCTATTATGTACAATGCACTGAAACCACAGCTCCCTTTCCACATCCAGGCCCCAAGAACTTTCCATGGTTTACCACAGATGCTTTACACGCCCTGGTTCACTCCACTGACAGCAGGTCAACCCCGGTATACCACATCGTTCCTATTCACTCTATTCCTTGCACGCCTTTCACCCTCCTGCATGTTCAGGCCCCGATCACTCAAAATCTTTTTCACTCCATCTTTCCACCTCCAATTTGGTCTCCCACTTCTCGTTCCCTCCACCTCTGACACATATATCCTCTTGGTCAATCTTTCCTCACTCATTCTCTCCATATGACCAAACCATTTCAAAACACCCTCTTCTGCTCTCTCAACCATACTCTTTTTATTACCACACATCTCTCTTACCCTTTCATTACTTACTCAATCAAACCACCTTATACCCCATATGCCCTCAAACATCTCATTTCCAGCACATCCACCCTCCTGCACACAACTCTATCTATAGCCTAAGCTTCGCAACCATATAACATTGATGGAACCACTATTCCTTTATACATACCCATTTTTGCTTTCCGAGATGATGTTCTTGACTTCCACACATTCTTCAATGCTCCCAGAACTTTTGCCCCCTCCCCCACCCTATGATTCACTTCCGCTTCCATGGTTCCATCCACTGCCAAATCCACTCCCAGATATCTAAAACACTTTACTTCCTCCAGTTTTTCTCCATTCAAACTTACCTCCCAATTGACTTGACCCTCAACCCTACTGTACCTAATAACCTTGCTCTTATTCACATTTACTCTTAACTTTCTTCTTTCAAACACTTTACCAAACTCAGTCACCAGCTTCTGCAGTTTCTCATCCGAATCAGCCACCAGCGCTGTATCATCAGCGAACAACAACTGACTCACTTCCCAAGCTCTCTCATCCACAACAGACTGCATACTTGCCCTTCTTTCCAAAACTCTTGCATTCACATCCCTAACAACCCCATCCATAAACAAATTAAACAACCATGGAGACATCACACACCCCTACCGCAAACCAACATTCACTGAGAACCAATTACTTTCCTCTCTTCCTACACATGCCTTACATCCTCGATAATTACTTTTCACTGCTTCTAACAACTTACCCCCCACACCATATATTCTTAATACCTTCCACAGAGCATCTCTATCAACTCTATCATATGCCTTCTCCAGATCCATAAATGCTACATACAAGTCCATTTGCTTTTCTAAGTATTTCTCACATACATTCTTCAAAGCAAACACCTGATCTACACATCCTCTACCACTTCCGAAACCACACTGCTCTTCCCCAATCTGATGCTCTGTACATGCTTTCACCCTCTCAATCAATACCATCCCATATAATATACCAGGAATACTCAACAAACTCATACCTCTGTAATTTGAGCACTCACTTTTATCCCCTTTGCCTTTGTATAATGGCACTATGCAAGCATTCCACCAATCCTCAGGCACCTCACCATGAGTCATACATACATTAAATAACCTTACCAACCAGTCAACAATACAGTCATCCCCTTGTTAATAAATTCCACTGCAATACCATCCAAACCCACTGCCTTGCCGGCTTTCATCTTCCACAAAGCTTTAACTACATCATCTCCGTTTACCAAATCATTCTCCCCAACCCTCTCACTTCACACACCACCTTGACCAAAACACCCTATATCTGCCACTCTATCATCAAACACATTCAACAAACCTTCAAAATACTCATTCCATCTTCTTACATCACTACTACTTGTTATCACCTCCCCATTAGCCACCTTCAATGAAGTTCCCATTCGTTCACTTGTCTTATGCACTTTATTTATCTCCTTCCAAAACATCTTTTTATTCTCCCTAAAATTTAATGATACTCTCTCACCCCAACTCTCATTTGCCCTCTTTTTCACCTCTTGCACCTTTCTCTTGACCTCCTGCCTCTTTCTTTTATACATCTCCCACTCATTTGCATTATTTCCCTGCGTAAATCATCCAAATGCCTCTCTCTTCTCTTTCACTAATAATCTTACTTCTTCATCCCACCACTCACTACCCTTTCTAATTTGCCCACCTCCCACACTTTTCATGCTACAAGCATCTTTTGCGCAAGCCATCACTGCTTCCCTAAATACATCCCATTCCTCCCCCACTCCCCTTACCTCCTTTGTTCTCACCTTTTTCCATTCTGTACTCAGTCTCTCCTGGTACTTCCTCACACAAGTCTCCTTCCCAAGCTCACTTACTCTCACCACTCACTTCACCTCAACATTCTCTCTTCTTTTCTGAAAACCTCTACAAACCTTCACCTTCGCCTCCACAAGATAATCATCAGACATCCGTCCAGTTGCACCTCTCAGCACATTAACATCCAAAAGTCTCTCTTTCGCGCGCCTATCAATTAACACGTAATCCAATAACGCTCTCTGGCCATCTCTCCTACTTACATATGTATACTTAGGTATATCTCTCTTTTCAAACCTGGTATTCCCAATCACCAGTCCTTTTTCAGCACATAAATCTACAAGCTCTTCACCATTTCCATTTACAACACTGAACACCCCATGTACACCAATTATTCCCACAACTGCCACATTACTCACCTTTACATTCAAATCACCCATCACTTTAACCTGGTCTTGTGCATCAAAACTACTAAAACACTCACTGAGCTGCTCCCAAAACACTTCCCTCTCATGATCTTTCGTCTCATGCCCAGGTGCATATGCACCAATAATCACCCTCCTGTCTCCATCCACTTTCAGTTTTACCCATATCAATCTGGAGTTTACTTTCTTACACTCTATTACATACTCCCACAACTCCTGTTTCAGGAGTAGAGCTACTCCTTACCTTGCTCTTGTCCTCTCACTAACCCCTGACTTTACTCCCAAGACCTTCCCAAACCACTCTTCCCCTTTCCCTTGAGCTTCGTTTCACTCAGAGCCAAAACATTCAGGTTACTTTCCTCAAACAAACTACCTATCTCTCCTTTTTTCTCATCTTGGTTAAATTAACACATATCTAGACACCCCAATCTGAGCCTTCGAAAAGGATGTGCACTCCCCGCTTGACTCCTGTTTCCCCCTTTTAGAAAGTTAAAATGCAAGGAGGGGAGGGTTTCCAGCCCCCGCTCCCGTCCCCTTTAGTCGCCTTCTACGACACATGAGGAATGTGTGGAAGTATTCTTTCTCCCCTATCCCCAGGGGATGTGTAGTAATAAAAAGTGTGAGGCTGAGAGAGCAGAAGAGGGTGTTTTGAAATGGTTTGGTCACATGGAGAGAATGAGTGAGGAAAGATTGACCAAGAGGATATATGTGTCAGAGGTGGAGGGAACAAGGAGAAGTGGTAGACCAAATTGGAGGTGGAAAGATGGAGTGAAAAAGATTTTGAGCAATCGGGGCCTGAACATATAGGAGGGTAAAACGCGTGCAAGGAATAGAGTGAATTGGAATGATGTGGTATACCGGGGTCGACGTGCTGTCAGTGGATTGAACCAGGGCAGGTGAAGCGTCTTGGGTAAACCATGGAAAGTTTTGTGGGGCCTGGATGTGGAAAGGGAGCTGTGGTTTCGGTGCATTACACATGACAGCTAGAGACTGGGCATGAACGAATGTAGCCTTTGTTGCCTTTTCCTAGCGCTACCTCGCACACATGCGGGGGGAGGGTGTTGTCATTTCATGTGTGGCGGGGTGGCGACGGGAATTTATAAGGGCACACAGTATGAATTATGTACATGTGTATATATGTATATGTCTGAGTGTGTATATATATATAATGATACGTTGAGATGTATAGGTATGTATATGTGCATGTGTGGATGTGTATGTATATACATGTGTATGTGGGTGGGTTGGGCCATTCTTTCCTGTTTCCTTGCACTACTTCGCTCACATGGGAGACAGCGACAAAGTATATTAAATACATAAGAACAAAGGTATACATGGGGTGTTCAGTGTTGTAAATGGAAATGTGAAGAGCTTGTAGATTTATGTGCTGAAAAAGGACAGATGATTGGGAATACCTGGTTTAAAAAGCGAGATATACATAAGTATACTCATGTAAGTAGGAGAGATGGCCAGAGAGCGTTATTGGATTACGTGTTAATTGACAGGCGCGCGAAAGAGAGACTTTTGGATGTTAATGTGCTGAGAGGTGCAACTGGAGGGATGTCTGATCATTATCTTGTGGAGGCTAAGGTGAAGATTGTATGGGTTTTCAGAAAAGAAGAGTGAATGTTGGGGTGAAGAGGGTGGTGAGAGTAAGTGAGCTTGGGAAGGAGACTTGTGTGAGGAAGTACCAGAGAGAGACTGAGTACAGAATGGAAAAAGGTGAGAACAATGGAAGTAAGGGGAGTGGGGGAGAATGGGATGTATTTAGGGAATCAGTGATGGATTGCGCAAAAGATGCTTGTGGCATGAGAAGAGTGGGAGGTGGGTTGATTAGAAAGGGTAGTGAGTGGTGGGATGAAGAAGTAAGAGTATTAGTGATAGAGAAGAGAGAGGCATTTGGATGATTTTTGCAGGGAAATAATGCAAATGACTGGGATGTGTATAAAAGAAACAGGCAGGAGGTTAAGAGAAAGGTGCAAGAAGCGAAAAAGAGGACAAATGAGAGTTGGGGTGAGAGAGTATCATTGGATTTTGGAAGGAGGTAAATAAAGTGCGTAAGACAAGGGAACAAATGGGGACATCAGTGAAGGGGGCTAATGGGGAGGTGATAACAAGTAGTGGTGATGTGAGGAGATGGAGTGAGTATTTTGAAGGTTTGTTAAATGTGTTTGATGATAGAGTGGCAGATATAGGGTGTTTTGGTCGAGGTGGTGTGCAAAGTGAGAGGGTTAGGGAGAATGATTTGATAAACACAGAAGATGTAGTAAAAGCTTTGCGGAAGATGAAAGCCGGCAAGGCAGTGGGTTTGGATGGTGCTGCAGTGGAATTTATTAAAAAAGGGGGTGACTGTATTATTGACTGGTTGGTAAGGTTATTTAATATATGTATGACTCATGGTGAGGTGCCTGTGGATTGGCAGAATGTTTGCATAGTGCCATTGTACAAAGGCAAAGGAGATAAAAGTGCATGCTCAAATTACAGAGGTATAAGTTTGTTGAGTATTCCCGGGAAATCATATGGGAGGGTATTGACTGAGAGGGTGAAGGCATGTGCAGAGCATCAGATTGGGGAAGAGCAATGTGGTTTCAGAAGTGGTAGGGGATGTGTGGATCAGGTGTTTGCTTTGAAGAATGTATGTGAGAAATACTTAGAAAAGCTAATGGATTTGTATGTAGCATTTATGGATCTGGAGAAGGCATATGATAGAGTTGATAGAGATGCTCTATGGAAGGTATTGAGACTACATGGTGTGGGATGCAAGTTGTTAGACTCTGTGGAAGGTATTAAGAATATATAGTGTGGGATGCAAGTTGTTAGAAGCAGTGAAAAGTTTTTATCGAGGATGTAAGGCATGTGTACGTGTAGGAAGAGAGGAAAGTGATTGGTTCTCAGTGAATGTTGGTTTGCAGCAGGTGTGCGTGATGTCTCCATGGGTGTTTAATTTGTTTAAGGATGGGGTTGTTATGGAGGTGAATGCAAGAGCTTTGGAAAGAGGGGCAAGTATGCAGTCTGTTGTGGATGAGAGAGCTTGGGAAGTAAGTCAGTTGTTGTTCGCTGATGATACAGCGCTGGTAGCTGATTCGGGTGAGAAACTGCAGAATCTGGTGACAGAGTTTGGTAAAGTGTGTGAGAGAAGAAAGTTGAGAGTAAATATGAATAAGAGCAAGGTTATTAGGTACAGTGGGGTTGAGGGTCAAGTTAATTGAGAGGTAAGTTTGAATGGAGAAAAACTGGAGGAAGTGAAGTGTTTTAGATATCTGGGAGTGGATCTGGCAGCGGATGGAACCATGGAAGTGGAAGTGAATCACAGGGTGGGAGAAGGGGCACAAGATCTGGGAGTGTTGAAGAATCTGTGGAAGTCGAGAACGTTATCTTGGAAAGCAAAAATGGGTATGTTTGAAGGAATAGTGGTTCCAACAATGTTATGTGGTTGCAAGGCATGGGCTATAGATAGAGTTGTGCAGAGGAGGGTGGATGTGCTGGAAATGAGAAATTTGAGAACAATATGTGGTGTGAGGTGGTTTGATCGAGTAAATAATGAAAGGGTAAGAGAGATGTATTTATCTTATTTTCATTTATTTTGCTTTGTCACTGTCTCCCGCGTTAGCGAGGTAGACCAAGGAAACAGACGAAAGAATGGCCCAACATACAAATACACATTTTTTTTTTTTTGCTGTCGCTGTCTCCTGCGTTTCCGAGGTAGCGCAAGGAAACAGACGAAAGAAATGGCCCAACCCACTCCCATACAAATGTATATACATATGTCCACACACGCAAATATACATACCTACACAGCTTTCCATGGTTTACCCCAGACGCTTCACATGCCCTGGTTCAATCCACTGACAGCACGTCAACCCCGGTATACCACATCGATCCAATTCACTCTATTCCTTGCCCGCCTTTCACCCTCCTGCATGTTCAGGCCCCGATTACACAAAATCTTTTTCACTCCATCTTTCCACCTCCAATTTGGTCTCCCACTTCTCCTCGTTCCCTCCACCTCAGACACATATATCCTCTTGGTCAATCTTTCCTCACTCATTCTCTCCATGTGCCCAAACCATTTCAAAACACCCTCTTCTGCTCTCTCAACCACGCTCTTTTTATTTCCACACATCTCTCTTACCCTCACATTACTTACTCGATCAAACCACCTCACACCACACATTGTCCTCAAACATCTCATTTCCAGCACATCCATCCTCCTGCGCACAACTCTATCCATAGCCCACGCCTCGCAACCATACAACATTGTTGGAACCACTATTCCTTCAAACATACCCATTTTTGCTTTCCGAGATAATGTTCTCGACTTCCACACATTCTTCAACGCTCCCAGGCTTTTCGCCCCCTCCCCCACCCTATGATCCACTTCCGCTTCCATGGTTCCATCCGCTGCCAGATCCACTCCCAGATATCTAAAGCACTTCACTTCCTCCAGTTTTGCTCCATTCAAACTTACCTCCCAATTGACTTGACCCTCAACCCTACTGTACCTAATAACCTTGCTCTTATTCACATTTACTCTTAACTTTCTTCTTTCACACACTTTACCAAACTCAGTCACCAGCTTCTGCGGTTTCTCACATGAATCAGCCACCAGCGCTGTATCATCAGCGAACAACAACTGACTCACTTCCCAAGCTCTCTCATCCCCAACAGACTTCATACTTGCCCCTCTTTCCAAAACTCTTGCATTTACCTCCCTAACAACCCCATCCCAAACAAATTAAACAACCATGGAGACATCACACACCCCTGCCGCAAACCTACATTCACTGAGAACCAATCACTTTCCTCTCTTCCTACACGTACACATGCCTTACATCCTCGATAAAAACTTTTCACTGCTTCTAACAACTTGCCTCCCACACCATATATTCTTAATACCTTCCACAGAGCATCTCTATCAACTCTATCATATGCCTTCTCCAGATCCATAAATGCTACGTACAAATCCATTTGCTTTTCTAAGTATTTCTCACATACATTCTTCAAAGCAAACACCTGATCCACACATCCTCTACCACTTCTGAAACCACACTGCTCTTCCCCAATCTGATGCTCTGTACATGCCTTCACCCTCTCAATCAATACCCTCCCATATAATTTACCAGGAATACTCAACAAACTTATACATCTGTAATTTGAGCACTCACTCTTATCCCCTTTGCCTTTGTACAATGGCACTATGCACGCATTCCGCCAATCCTCAGGCACCTCACCATGAGTCATACATACATTAAATAACCTTACCAACCAGTCAATAATACAGTCACCCCCTTTTTAAATAAATTCCACTGCAATACCATCCAAACCTGCTGCCTACACATGTATATATATATATATACGTCCACATGTAAATATACATACCTATACATCTCAACGCATACATATATATATACACACACAGAAATATACATATAGACATATATACATAATTCATACTGTCTGCCTTTATTCATTCCCATTGCCACCCCGCCACACATGAAATAACAACCCCCTTCCCCGCATGTGCGCGAGGTAGCGCTAGGAAAAGACAACAAAGGCCATATGCATTCACACTCTGTCTCTAGCTATCATGTACAATGCACTGAAACCACAGCTCCCTTTCCACATCCAGGCCCCAAGAACTTTCCATGGTTTACCACAGATGCTTTACACGCCCTGGTTCACTCCACTGACAGCACGTCAACCCCGGTATACCACATCGTTCCTATTCACTCTATTCCTTGCACGCCTTTCACCCTCCTGCATGTTCAGGCCCCGATCACTCAAAATCTTTTTCACTCCATCTTTCCACCTCCAATTTGGTCTCCCACTTCTCGTTCCCTCCACCTCTGACACATATATCCTCTTGGTCAATCTTTCCTCACTCATTCTCTCCATATGACCAAACCATTTCAAAACACCCTCTTCTGCTCTCTCAACCATACTCTTTTTATTACCACACATCTCTCTTACCCTTTCATTACTTACTCAATCAAACCACCTTATACCCCATATTGCCCTCAAACATCTCATTTCCAGCACATCCACCCTCCTGCACACAACTCTGTCTACAGCCTAAGCTTCGCAACCATATAACATTGATGGAACCACTCTTCCTTTATACATACCCATTTTTGCTTTCCGAGATGATGTTCTTGACTTCCACACATTCTTCAATGCTCCCAGAACTTTTGCCCCCTCCCCCACCCTATGATTCACTTCCGCTTCCATGGTTCCATCCACTGCCAAATCCACTCCCAGATATCTAAAACACTTTACTTCCTCCAGTTTTTCTCCATTCAAACTTACCTCCCAATTGACTTGACCCTCAACCCTACTGTACCTAATAACCTTGCTCTTATTCACATTTACTCTTAACTTTCTTCTTTCAAACACTTTACCAAACTCAGTCACCAGCTTCTGCAGTTTCTCATCCGAATCAGCCACCAGCGCTGTATCATCAGCGAACAACAACTGACTCACTTCCCAAGCTCTCTCATCCACAACAGACTGCATACTTGCCCTTCTTTCCAAAACTCTTGCATTCACATCCCTAACAACCCCATCCATAAACAAATTAAACAACCATGGAGACATCACACACCCCTACCGCAAACCAACATTCACTGAGAACCAATTACTTTCCTCTCTTCCTACACATGCCTTACATCCTCGATAATTACTTTTCACTGCTTCTAACAACTTACCCCACACCATATATTCTTAATACCTTCCACAGAGCATCTCTATCAACTCTATCATATGCCTTCTCCAGATCCATAAATGCTACATACAAGTCCATTTGCTTTTCTAAGTATTTCTCACATACATTCTTCAAAGCAAACACCTGATCTACACATCCTCTACCACTTCTGAAACCACACTGCTCTTCCCCAATCTGATGCTCTGTACATGCTTTCACCCTCTCAATCAATACCATCCCATATAATATACCAGGAATACTCAACAAACTCATACCTCTGTAATTTGAGCACTCACTTTTATCCCCTTTGCCTTTGTATAATGGCACTATGCAAGCATTCCACCAATCCTCAGGCACCTCACCATGAGTCATACATACATTAAATAACCTTACCAACCAGTCAACAATACAGTCATCCCCTTTTTAATAAATTCCACTGCAATACCATCCAAACCCACTGCCTTGCCGGCTTTCATCTTCCACAAAGCTTTAACTACATCATCTCCGTTTACCAAATCATTCTCCCAACCCTCTCACTTCGCACACCACCTTGACCAAAACACCCTATATCTGCCACTCTATCATCAAACACATTCAACAAACCTTCAAAATACTCATTCCATCTTCTTACATCACTACTACTTGTTATCACCTCCCCATTAGCCACCTTCAATGAAGTTCCCATTCGTTCACTTGTCTTATGCACTTTATTTATCTCCTTCCAAAACATCTTTTTATTCTCCCTAAAATTTAATGATACTCTCTCACCCCAACTCTCATTTGCCCTCTTTTTCACCTCTTGCACCTTTCTCTTGACCTCCTGCCTCTTTCTTTTATACATCTCCCACTCATTTGCATTATTTCCCTGCGTAAATCATCCAAATGCCTCTCTCTTCTCTTTCACTAATAATCTTACTTCTTCATCCCACCACTCACTACCCTTTCTAATTTGCCCACCTCCCACACTTTTCATGCTACAAGCATCTTTTGCGCAAGCCATCACTGCTTCCCTAAATACATCCCATTCCTCCCCACTCCCCTTACCTCCTTTGTTCTCACCTTTTTCCATTCTGTACTCAGTCTCTCCTGGTACTTCCTCACACAAGTCTCCTTCCCAAGCTCACTTACTCTCACCACTCACTTCACCTCAACATTCTCTCTTCTTTTCTGAAAACCTCTACAAACCTTCACCTTCGCCTCCACAAGATAATCATCAGACATCCGTCCAGTTGCACCTCTCAGCACATTAACATCCAAAAGTCTCTCTTTCGCGCGCCTATCAATTAACACGTAATCCAATAACGCTCTCTGGCCATCTCTCCTACTACATATGTATACTTAGGTATATCTCTCTTTTCAAACCTGGTATTCCCAATCACCAGTCCTTTTTCAGCACATAAATCTACAAGCTCTTCACCATTTCCATTTACAACACTGAACACCCCATGTACACCAATTATTCATGTACACCAATTATTCCCACAACTGCCACATTACTCACCTTTACATTCAAATCACCCATCACTTTAACCTGGTCTCGTGCATCAAAACTACTAAAACACTCACTGAGCTGCTCCCAAAACACTTCCCTCTCATGATCTTTCGCCTCATGCCCAGGTGCATATGCACCAATAATCACCCTCCTGTCTCCATCCACTTTCAGTTTTACCCATATCAATCTGGAGTTTACTTTCTTACACTCTATTACATACTCCCACAACTCCTGTTTCAGGAGTAGAGCTACTCCTTACCTTGCTCTTGTCCTCTCACTAACCCCTGACTTTACTCCCAAGACCTTCCCAAACCACTCTTCCCCTTTCCCTTGAGCTTCGTTTCACTCAGAGCCAAGACATTCAGGTTACTTTCCTCAAACAAACTACCTATCTCTCCTTTTTTTCTCATCTTGGTTACATTAACACATATCTAGACACCCCAATCTGAGCCTTCGAAAAGGATGTGCACTCCCCGCTTGACTCCTGTTTCCCCCTTTTAGAAAGTTAAAATGCAAGGAGGGGAGGGTTTCCAGCCCCCGCTCCCGTCCCCTTTAGTCGCCTTCTACGACACATGAGGAATGTGTGGGAAGTATTCTTTCTCCCCTATCCCCAGGGGATGTGTAGTAATAAAAAGTGTGAGGTTGAGAGAGCAGAAGAGGGTGTTTTGAAATGGTTTGGTCACATGGAGAGAATGAGTGAGGAAAGATTGACCAAGAGGATATATGCGTCAGAGGTGGAGGGGACAAGGAGAAGTGGTAGACCAAATTGGAGGTGGAAAGATGGAGTGAAAAAGATTTTGAGCAATCGGGGCCTGAACATATAGGAGGGTAAAACGCGTGCAAGGAATAGAGTGAATTGGAATGATGTGGTATACCGGGGGTCGACGTGCTGTCAGTGGATTGAACCAGGGCAGGTGAAGCGTCTTGGGTAAACCATGGAAAGTTTTGTGGGGCCTGGATGTGGAAAGGGAGCTGTGGTTTCGGTGCATTACACATGACAGCTAGAGACTGGGCATGAACGAATGTAGCCTTTGTTGCCTTTTCCTAGCGCTACCTCGCGCACATGCGGGGGGAGGGTGTTGTCATTTCATGTGTGGCGGGGTGGCGACGGGAATTTATAAGGGCACACAGTATGAATTATGTACATGTGTATATATGTATATGTCTGAGTGTGTATATATATATATATGTATACGTTGAGATGTATAGGTATGTATATGTGCATGTGTGGATGTGTATGTATATACATGTGTATGTGGGTGGGTTGGGCCATTCTTTCCTCTGTTTCCTTGCACTACTTCGCTCACATGGGAGACAGCGACAAAGTATATTAAATACATAAGAACAAAGGTATACATGGGGTGTTCAGTGTTGTAAATGGAAATGGTGAAGAGCTTGTAGATTTATGTGCTGAAAAAGGACTGATGATTGGGAATACCTGGTTTAAAAAGCGAGATATACATAAGTATACTCATGTAAGTAGGAGAGATGGCTAGAGAGCGTTATTGGATTACGTGTTAATTGACAGGCGCGCGAAAGAGAGACTTTTGGATGTTAATGTGCTGAGAGGTGCAACTGGAGGGATGTCTGATCATTATCTTGTGGAGGCTAAGGTGAAGAGTTGTATGGGTTTTCAGAAAAGAAGAGTGAATGTTGGGGTGAAGAGGGTGGTGAGAGTAAGTGAGCTTGGGAAGGAGACTTGTGTGAGGAAGTACCAGGAGAGACTGAGTACAGAATGGAAAAAGGTGAGAACAATGGAAGTAAGGGGAGTGGGGGAGGAATGGGATGTATTTAGGGAATCAGTGATGGATTGCGCAAAAGATGCTTGTGGCATGAGAAGAGTGGGAGGTGGGTTGATTAGAAAGGGTAGTGAGTGGTGGGATGAAGAAGTAAGAGTATTAGTGATAGAGAAGAGAGAGGCATTTGGACGATTTTTGCAGGGAAAAAATGCAATTGAGTGGGAGATGTATAAAAGAAAGAGACAGGAGGTCAAGAGAAAGGTGCAAGAGGTGAAAAAAAGGGCAAATGAGAGTTGGGGTGAGAGAGTGTCATTAAATTTTAGGGAGAATAAAAAGATGTTCTGGAAGGAGGTAAATAAAGTGCGTAAGACAAGGGAGCAAATGGGAACTTCAGTGAAGGGCGCAAATGGGGAGGTGATAACAAGTAGTGGTGATGTGAGAAGGAGATGGAGTGAGTATTTTGAAGGTTTGTTGAATGTGTTTGATGATAGAGTGGCAGATATAGGGTGTTTTGGTCGAGGTGGTGTGCAAAGTGAGAGGGTTAGGGAAAATGATTTGGTAAACAGAGAAGAGGTAGTAAAAGCTTTGCGGAAGATGAAAGCCAGCAAGGCAGCAGGTTTGGATGGTATTGCAGTGGAATTTATTAAAAAAGGGGGTGACTGTATTGTTGACTGGTTGGTAAGGTTATTTAATGTATGTATGACTCATGGTGAGGTGCCTGAGGATTGGCGGAATGCGTGCATAGTGCCACTGTACAAAGGCAAAGGGGATAAGAGTGAGTGCTCAAATTACAGAGGTATAAGTTTGTTGAGTATTCCTGGTAAATTATATGGGAGGATATTGATTGAGAGGGTGAAGGCATGTACAGAGCATCAGATTGGGGAAGAGCAGTGTGGTTTCAGAAGTGGTAGAGGATGTGTGGATCAGGTGTTTGCTTTGAAGAATGTATGTGAGAAATACTTAGAAAAGCAAATGGATTTGTATGTAGCATTTATGGATCTGGAGAAGGCATATGATAGAGTTGATAGAGATGCTCTGTGGAAGGTATTAAGAATATATGGTGTGGGAGGCAAGTTGTTAGAAGGAGTGAAAAGTTTTTATCGAGGATGTAAGGCATGTGTATGTGTAGGAAGAGAGGAAAGTGATTGGTTCTCAGTGAATGTAGGTTTGCGGCAGGGGTGTGTGATGTCTCCATGGTTGTTTAATTTGTTTATGGATGGGGTTGTTAGGGAGGTGAATGCAAGAGTTTTGGAAAGAGGGGCAAGTATGAAGTCTGTTGTGGATGAGAGAGCTTGGGAAGTGAGTCAGTTGTTGTTCGCTGATGATACAGCGCTGGTGGCTGATTCATGTGAGAAACTGCAGAAGCTGGTGACTGAGTTTGGTAAAGTGTGTGAAAGAAGAAAGTTAAGAGTAAATGTGAATAAGAGCAAGGTTAGTAGGTACAGTAGGGTTGAGGGTCAAGTCAATTAGGAGGCGAGTTTGAATGGAGAAAAACTGGAGGAAGTGAAGTGTTTTAGATATCTGGGAGTGGATCGTGCAGCGGATGGAACCATGGAAGTGGAAGTGGATCATAGGGTGGGGGAGGGGGCGAAAATTCTGGGAGCCTTGAAGAATGTGTGGAAGTCGAGAACATTATCTAGGAAAGCAAAAGTGGGTTTGTTTGAAGGAATAGTGGTTCCAACAATGTTGTATGGTTGCGAGGCGTGGGCTATGGATAGAGTTGTGCGCAGGAGGATAGATGTGCTGGAAATGAGATGTTTGAGGACAATGTGTGGTGTGAGGTGGTTTGATCGAGTAAGTAACGTAAGGGTAAGAGAGATGTGTGGAAATAAAAAGAGCGTGGTTGAGAGAGCAGAAGAGGGTGTTTTGAAATGGTTTGGGCACATGGAGAGAATGAGTGAGGAAAGATTGACCAAGAGGATATATGTGTCGGAGGTGGAGGGAACGAGGAGAAGAGGGAGACCAAATTGGAGGTGGAAAGATGGAGTGAAAAAGATTTTGTGTGATCGGGGCCTGAACATGCAGGAGGGTGAAAGGAGGGCAAGGAATAGAGTGAATTGGAGCGATGTGGTATACCGGGGTTGACGTGCTGTCAGTGGATTGAATCAAGGCATGTGAAGCGTCTGGGGTAAACCATGGAAAGCTGTGTAGGTATGTATATTTGCGTGTGTGGACGTATGTATATACATGTGTATGAGGGTGGGTTGGGCCATTTCTTTCGTCTGTTTCCTTGCGCTACCTCGCAAACGTGGGAGACAGCGACAAAGCAAAAAAAAAAAAAAAAAAAAAAGAACAAAGGATGGCACAGGAAGCTGCAAAATACACATTTCTCATCAATAGTAAAGCTCTGACAATAGGAGATTTTAATCATATTTACATGGTAAATAAGGAGAGGTGAGACAATATCCAGAGGAGACATAATTATGGAAACTGCAAAGAACTGAACAATTTTCATGGTAACAAAGACTGGGAAATAAGTTCAGCAGTCACAAATCAAGGCTTTGTGGTGTGACTTTCTTGAATTTTAAAATGTAGAAGGAGGAATGTGGGTACCTGAAGTCTTATATGTGAAAGGAATGAAATTCAAGAAAAAAAGTAGGAATATAGGTACTTAAATTCATGAAAAAAGTAGGAATATAGGTACCTGCCTATCTATTTATATCTCTGAAGGCTGTTCCCAGGAGATAGTCTCCATAACTAAATATCATTGAACTACAGTGCCACTTCTTAGCCTTTAGTGCCTCACTCTTAGGCCACGAGCAGAGAGCAACTCTAATGCAGAGTTTGAAGAGGATCCTACCTTATGTTCCTACTGACTTCTACTGCCTAATGCTCCTGCCTAACATTCCTACCAACTACTTCTACCTAATGTTTCTACCTAACTGCTCCTACCTACAACTTCTATCTACTGCCTACTGCTCCTGCCTAACATTCTTTCCAACTACTCCTACCTAATGTTTCTACCTAAATGCTCCTACCTACAACTTCTATCTACTGCTCCTAACATTTTGCCAAAAGGCAGGGACCAGCGCATAGTGCTCATGGTAGGAAAATCTATAGTCATGAGAAATAAGCATTGTGAGTTAAGTGTTGTCAAGTGTTGTGCATGACAAAGAAAGATTGTATGTTTGTGGACAGAATTACAGTAGTTCACATGTGGGTGAGGCAGGAGGAAAAGACTGGTATCTGGGTCAGAGGAGTGCAACTTAACAACCACTAAAGCGCTGGATCACTACACAGCCGTCATTAACCCTACCAATATCTAGGCAGGTACCAGAGGTAACATACCTCCCTTGTCGCTGGCTACCTACCATCTACTACCTAAAATGTGAATACCTCTAGCCTTATACATGGAAGGACTGATGTGAGAGAGGGAAGACTGCTTTAATAAAAGACACCAAAAAGAAAAGGAACTTCAGGAAATGTAGTGGTAGAGATATAGGCAACATTCCATCCAGCCAGATTTTCCTGAGTATAAGAGAACAAGGAATGAGTATAGCAGGATGAAAAAAGGAGGAGCAAATTACCAATGAAAGGTCTACTGTGACCAAGACAAGAAAAAAATCCAAAATTTTTCCATATATTCATCACAAATAAATTGTCAGTAAAAGAGCAGCGAATTAGGCCACAGAACTTGTGGGGAAGAATTGCAGAGGTTGACGTAAGGATATGAGAAAATTAATAATGTGATCAAAAGCATTTCCAAATTGGAAGACATCACAGCCCCATCACCATTTAAGAGTGATGAGGAGGCTTTAGAAAAATTAGAAAACACTCAGATATCGGGAAAAGATATTACCAAAATACTAAAAGGTCTTGACCCCACACAAGCTTAATCATCCTGTGTGCAATTACACATGGCAAACATCTTGAATTAATGTTGAAGATGTTGCTAGTGAGAGGTAAAGTAAGAAGGGAGTGGAAGGGGACAAATGTCATAACCATCTACTAGAAAGGAGACCACGAACAGGCACTGAATCAGTCTCACCACCAAGAGTGGTCGGTGAGGTTCTGGAGTAGAAAACTAATGGCAATTTGATGGGCATGATAGTGGCTAAAGCAAACTGCTATCATGGTTTTGTGAAGGAAACATAGGCAACATCTCCTACTAACAGGTGTCATGTTTATGCCAACACCACTCTTAAAAGGCAAGGAAGAGTGCAGAGAATACATTACATGTGTACAGGATGTGATGTGCCTGTGTGTGTGTACACCCATGTTTTGAGGTATACCATAGGAAAAGGAACTACTGAAAACAGAAGAGTATAGTGTGCAAATTTGTAAATGTAATTACATGCATGGTAAATACTGAAACATCAATCATTTACAACAGGAAAAATAGCATTAATCAGTACAAAAATTGCATATATGCAAGAGCATACAAAAATCATAACACTGGTGCAGTAAAGTGCATACATAATGCATCATATAACAAGGGATTGTATCATAAAGCTGGCAGAGAGTCATGGCACTGGCTCTGACTATCCTAAAAAAAGTATTCATTTGTGAACACGTGAGTACAGTTCTACCATATTGTCTTCTATAGTGTGTAAAAAAAAATAGTCCCACAATGATGGTGAACATTATATGGGGCCCAAAATAGTCTGAGAAAAATGGGAGCTCTGAGATGCTAGTAGGGGATGGGTCTACAACACAAGCCCCGTGGCAGTTGATGATTAGCCACTGGAGAGCCCAAAATGTGCAAATGCTGATGAAACCTTCAAGGTAATTCACAAAGGGTGAACATAGGCTGGTGCCTTTTCACCAAAATACTGAGAGTAGGCCGAATCCTAGCTCAGTATTCCCAGGAGATATCTCTTGCTCGAGACAAACCAAAAAGGAGAGAAAAATAACACTCTTAAAGCATACTACAATCCTTCTTTAATATGTTTCCTGCATTCAAGCTTGAGTGGAGCACTGAGAATATCTTTTACAAATTGTAGATGTCAAAGTGGTCATCTTTATACACACTAAGACTGAACAGCAACAGTAACATCCTTTCTTGTTACATATAAACAACTCACCTCAATAATCTTTCTCCTGAACTCCTGAAGCTCAGCATCCTTAGAGTCTTCTAAGTCATGAACCGATCGACCAATAGCCAAACCTGGTAGGAGGATATTGTAAGATGTGAAGCATAAAAACCAAATAACCAACAAGCCAGAGCCTTGCCTTACCATCTTTTGCTCACAAAGAATAATGAAAAGAATATTCTATTCCCTACAGAGGGTGTATCCATCTTGACTTTATCTCTTTGATCATTACAGTACCAATTAGAATAGCTTAAGTTTCCTACTAAAAGACTTAACAAGTGCATAGCAACCTGCCCAACCCTATGACATCACTAGCACATGAGTGCAAGTGTTGTCTCCTGGCCATCGACATGTCGCTCACTAACCAAAGTAGTCTGTGCCTTGTGCCTGTTACTGAAAGGTATCAATAAATGTTTTCTATCCCTTATGGTGGGCATGGCCCAGATGTCCCATCATAAAGAAAGCAAAATATATAATGAAAAATAATCCCATATGATTAAATAGATTAGCAATCAAAAGTAACACAACATTAAATCATTACCTCTGCAAAGTGGGTTCCAGAAGGGGTATTTAACATGCTTAATATCCTCTGGTAACAAAAAAAGATGAGGAAACGACTTTTCTTCCTTTATACTCTAAACCTGTCTTCTTACTGTACTCTAATTTCATATACTTGCAAAGTTGATGGTAAATAACATGAAAATATTTAAAAATGCCAAACCTTCCACATTAAAATTCAGTGAGGGAGATTGAATGGCAAGACTGAAGAGGAATATGGAGGATTTCTTCCTTCACATTGAAAACTTTATCCTCATTTCATACACACTCAACTTTCAGGCACAGGCACAGCACTGATGGTAAATAGCATGAATATACATACAAATATCACACCTTTCATGCTAAATGTAAGTGCGAAATAAAGTGGATGATACGAATGGGAATGATACTGAGGGTTTTGTTTCTTTGGTAATTATCTCAGTCTATACCTATCATCTATCATCAACAACCCCATTACCCAAAGATTACAATGATATAAACACATTTTTTTTTATACAGGTTGTACCTCCCTAATCCAGTGCTCCCTGGTCCAGTAACTCCCATGACCCAGCAAATTTTGAACCTGCCACTATTAGTTTGTGGCTCTGCAACCAAGGCAGCACTGTTAGCAGCATTAAGGTATCAAAATCTGTTTACACTGCAGCCAAGCTAATTAACTGTCCTGTTAATGTCATATACTCAGTTTTTTGCTGAAAAAAATAACCAGAAAAGTTTAAAGTTTTGGAAAACTTTAAAAGGTGCCAGGAGTACAGAATTAGACTGTGCACTTGTAAAGCAATTTAAGCTCCCATGTAATGAACGTGTAAGCATTTCTGGGAGATGCTTATCAAACAAGAATGGTTACACAAGTTTAAGTGGAGAAAAAGAATTTCAGCACATAGAGCATATGGAGAAAAGCACAGGGCTGACATGGAAGTTTGTAGTATAAGGTCTTGTTAAAAGATTGGATAAAAACTCCAATTCTCTACCAAACAACCGACAGTAATACATACAGGGCGAGAGAGTGTACAGGATCGCTGTCTTGACAATAACAATAAAACAATAGCAACAAGTCAACCAAAGCCTACCAACCTATGGTCATTTGTTACATTACCTACTCATCACAAAGCTGTGACAAAGTTTGAGGATGAATTTGTAGTATTAGTGGCAGTGGAAAACTTAGCCCCAGAATAGGTGTGTAACACTAATACATCTGACCTGTATTGGCGTTGTATGCTGCAAAAAACACTTGCCCAAGATACTGAGTTTCAATCTAGGGATACTTCTGATGTAAACTGATGTAACAATAAAAACCATGTATTAAACTTTCTAAAAGGGGAAGCAGAAGGAGGAGTCATGCGGGGAGTGCTCATCCTCCTCGAAGGCTCAGATTGAGGTGTCTAAATGTATGTCGATGTAACCAAGATGAGAAAAAAGGAGAGATAGGTAGTATGTTTGTGGAAAGGGACCTGGATGTTTTGGCTCTGAGTGAAACAAAGCTCAAGGGTAAAGGGGAAGAGTGGTTTGGGAATGTCTTGGGAGTAAAGTCAGGGGTTAGTGAGAGGACAAGAGCAAGGGAAGGAGTAGCTCTACTCCTGAAACAGGAGTGGTGGGAGTATGTGATACAGAGTAAGAAAGTAAACTAGATTGATATGGGTAAAACTGAAAGTGGATGGAGAGAGATGGGTGATTATTGGTGAACATGCATCTGGGCATGAGAGGAAAGATCATGAGAGGCAAGTGTTTTGGGAGCAGCTGAGTGAGTGTGTTTGTAGTTTTGATGCACGAGACCGGGTTGTGGTGATGGGTGATTTGAATGCAAAGGTGAATACTGTGGTAATTGAGGGAATAATTGGTATACATGGGGTGTTCAGTGTTGTTAATGGAAATGGTGAAGAGTTTGTTAATTTATGTGCTAAAAAAGGACTGGTGATTAAAAACATGGTTTAAAAAGAGAGATTTTTATTTATTATTTACTTATTTTGCTTTGTCGCTGTCTCCCACGTTAGCGAGGTAGCGCAAGGAAACAGACAAAAGAATGGCCCAACCCGCCCACATACACATGTATATACATACACATCCACACACGCAAATATACATACCTATACATCTCAATGTACACATATATATACACACACAGACATATACATATATACACATGTACATAATTCATAGTCTGCCTTTATTTGTTCCCATCGCCACCTCACCACACATGGAATAACAACCCCCTCCCCCCTCATGTGTGCGAGGTGGCGCTAGGAAAGACACCAAAGGCCCCATTCGTTCAAACTCAGTCTCTAGCTGTCATGTAATAATGCACCGAAACCACAGCTCCCTTTCCACATCCAGGCCCCACACACTTTCCATGGTTTACCCCAGATGCTTACATGCCCTGGTTCAATCCATTGACAGCACATCGACCCCGATATACCACATCGTTCCAATTCACTCTATTCCTTGCAAGCCTTTCACCCTCCTGCATGCTCAGGCCCCGATCACTCAAAATCTTTTTCACTCCATCTTTCCACCTCCAATTTGGTCTCCCACTTCTCCTCGTTCCCTCCACCTCTGACACATATATCCTCTTCGTCAATCTTTCCCCACTCATTCTCTCCATGTGACCAAACCATTTCAAAACACCCTCTTCTGCTCTCTCAACCACACTCTTTTTATTTCCACACATCTCTCTCACCCTTACATTACTTACTCGATCAAACCACCTCACACCACATATTGTCCTCAAACATCTCATTTCCAGCACATCCACCCTCCTGTGCACAACTCTATCCATAGCCCATGCCTCGCAACCAAACAACATTGTTGGAACCACTATTCCTTCAAACATACCCATTTTTGCTTTCCGAGATAATGTTCTCGACTTCCAAACATTCTTCAAGGCTCCCAGAATTTTCGCCCCCTCCCCCACCCTATGATTCACTTCCACTTCCATGGTTCCATCCGCTGCCAGATCCACTCCCAGATATCTAAAACACTTTACTTCCTCCAGTTTTTCTCCATTCAAACTTACCTCCCAATTGACTTGACCCTCAACCCTACTGTACCTAATAACCTTGCTCTTATTCACATTTACTCTTAACTTTCTTCTTTCACACACTTTACCAAACTCAGTCACCAGCTTCTGCAGTTTCTCACCCAAATCAGCCACCAGCACTGTTTCATCAGCGAACAACAACTAACTCACTTCCCAAGCTCTCTCATCCACAACAGACTGCATACTTGCCCCTCTTTCCAAAACTCTTGCATTCACCTCCCTAACAACCCCATCCATAAACAAATCAAACAGCCATGGAGACATCACACACCCCTGCCGCAAACCTACATTCACTGAGAACTAATCACTTTCCTCTCTTCCTACACGTACACATGCCGTACATTCTCGATAAAAACTTTTCACTGCTTCTAACAACTTACCTCCAACACCATACATTCTTAAAACCTTCCACTGAGCATCTCTATCAACTCTATCATATGCCTTCTCCACATCCATAAATGCTACATACAAATCCATTTCCTTTTCTAAGTATTTCTCACATACATTCTTCAAAGCAAACACCTGATCCACACATCCTATACCACTTCTGAAACCACACTGCTCTTCCCCAATCTGATGCTCTGTACACGCCTTCACCCTCTCAATCAATACCCTCCCATATAATTTACCAGGAATACTCAACAAACTTATACCTCTGTAATTTGAGCACTCACTCTTATCCCCTTTGCCTTTGTACAATGGCACTATGCAAGCATTCTGCCAATCCTCAGGCACCTCACCATGAATCATACATACATTAAATAACCTTACCAACCAGTCAACAATACAGTCACCCCCTTTTTTAATAAATTCCACTACAATATCATCCAAACCTGCTGCTTTGCCGGCTTTCATCTTCTGTAAAGCTTTTACTACCTCTTTTCTATTTACCAAATCATTTTCACTTTGCACACCACCTAGACCAAAACACCCTATATCTGCCACTCTATCATCAAACACATTCAACAGACCTTCAAAATACTCACTCCATCTCCTTCTCACATCACCACTACTTGTTATCACTTCCCCATTAGCCCCCTTCACTGAAGTTCCCATTTGCTCCCTTGTCTTACACACTTATTTACCTCCTTCCAAAACATCTTTTTATTCTCCCTGAAATTTAATGATACTCTCTCACCCCAACTCTCATTTGCCCTCTTTTTCACCTCTTGCACCTTTCTCTTGACCTCCTGCCTCTTTCTTTTATATCTCTCCCATACATATGTAAGTAGGAGAGATGGCCAGAGAGCGTTGTTGGATTATGCGTTAATTCATAGGCGCAGCGAAAGAGAGACTTTTGGATGTTAATGTGCTGAGAGGTGCAACTGGAGGGATGTCTGATCATTATCTTGTGGAGGCGAAGGTGAAGATTTGTAGAGGGTTTCAGAAAAGAAGAGAGAATGTTAGGGTGAAGAAAGTGGTGAGAGTAAGTGAGCTTGGGAAGGAGACTTGTGTGAGGAAGTACCAGGAGGGACTGAGTACAGAATGGAAAAAGGTGAGAACAAAGGACGTAAGGGGAGTGGGGGAGGAATGGGATGTATTTAGGGAATCAGTGATGGCTTGCACAAAAGATGCTTGTGGCATGAGAAGCGTGGGAGGTGAGCAGATTAGAAAGGGTAGTGAGTGGTGGGATGAAGAAGTAAGATTATTAGTGAAAGGAGAAGAGAGAAACATTTGGACGATTTTTGCAGGGAAATAATGCAAATGGCTGGGAGATGTATAAAAGAAAGAGACAGGAGGTCAAGAGAAAAATGCAAGAAGTGAAAAAGAGAGCAAATGAGAGTTGGAGTGAGAGAGTATCATTAAACTTTAGGGAGAATAAAAAGATGTTTTGGAAGGAGGTAAATAAAGTACGTCAGACATGGGAACAAATGGGAACATCAGTGAAGGGGGCTAATGGGGAGGTGATAACAAGTAGTGGTGATGTGAGGAGGAGATGGAGTGAGTATTTTGAAGGTTTGTTGAATGTGTTTGATGATAAAGTAGGAGATATAGGGTGTTTTGGTCGAGGTGGTGTGCAAAGTGAGAGGGTTAGGGAGAATGATTTGGTGAACAGAGAAGAGGTAGTAAAAGCTTTGCGGAAGATGAAAGCTGGCAAGGCAGTGGGTTTGGATGGTATTGCAATGGAATTTATTAAAAAAGGGGGTGACTGTGTTGATGACTGGTTGGTAAGGTTATTTAATGTATGTATGACTCATGGTGAGGTGCCTGAGGATTGGCGGAATGCTTGCATAGTGCCATTGTACAAAGGCAAAGGGGATAAAGGTGAGTGCTCAAATTACAGAGGTATAAGTTTGTTGAGTATTCTTGGGAAATTATATGGGAGGGTATTGATTGAGAGGGTGAAGGGTATTGATTGAGAGGGTGAAGTCATGTACATAGCATGAGATTGGGGAAGAGCAGTGTGGTTTCAGAAGTGGTAGAGGATGAGTGGATCAGGTGTTTGCTTTGAAGAATGCATGTGAGAAATACTAAGAAAAGCAAATGGATTCATATGTAGCATTTATGGATCTGGAGAAGGTATATGATAGAGTTGATAGAGATGCTCTGAGGAAGGTATTAAGAATATATGGTGTGGGAGGCAAGTTTTCAGAAGCAGTGAAAAGTTTCTATCGACGATGTAAGGCAGGTGTACGTGTAGGAAGAGAGGAAAGGATTGGTTCTCAGTGAATGTTGGTTTGCGGCAGGGGTGCGTGATGTCTCCATGGTTATTCAATTTGTTTATGGATGCGGTTGTTAGGGAGGTGAATGCAAGAGTTTTGGAAAGAGGGGCAAGTATGCAGTCTGTTGTGGATGAGAGAGCTTGGGAAGTGAGTCAGTTGTTGTTCGCTGATGATACGGCGCTGGTGGCTGATTTGGGTGAGAAACTGCAGAAGCTGGTGACTGAGTTTGGTAAAATGTGTGAAAGAAGAAAGTTGGGAGTAAATGTGAATAAGAGCAAGGTTATTAGGTACAGTAGGGTTGAGGGACAAGTCAATTAGGAGGTAAGTTTCAATGGAGAAAAACTGGAGGAAGTGAAGTGTTTAAGATATCTGGGAGTGGATTTGGCAGCGGATGGAACCATGGAAACGGAAGTGAGTCATAGGGTGGGGGAGGGGGCCAAAGTTCTGGGAGCGTTGAAGAATGTGTGGAAGTCGAGAACGTTATCTTGGAAAGCAAGAATGGGTATGTTTGAAATGGGTATGTTTGAAGGAATAGTGGTTCCAGCAATGTTATATGGTTGCGAGGCATGGGCTATAGATAGAGTTGTGCGGAGGAGGGTGGATGTGCTGGAAATGAGATGTATGAGGACAATATGTGGTGTAATGGGGTTTGATTGAGTAAGTAATGAAAGGGTAAGAGACGTGTGTTAATAAAAAGAGTGTGGGTGAGAGAGCAGAAGAGGGTGTATTGAAATGGTTTGGTTGCATGGAGAGAATAAGTGAGGAAAGATTGACCGAGAGGATATATGTGTCATAGGATGAGGGAACGAGGAGAAGTGGGAAACCAAACTGGAGGGGGAAAGATGGAGTGAAAAAGATTTTGAGTGATCGGGGCCTGAACATGCAGGAGGGTGAAAGGCGTGCAAGGAATAGAGTGAATTGGAACGATGTGGTATACCGGGGTCGATGTACTGTCAATAGATTGAACCAGGGCATGTGAAGCGTCTGGGGTAAACCATGGAAAGTTCTGTGGGGCCTGAATGTGGAAAGGGGGCTGTGGTTTCGGTGCATTATACATGACAGCTAGAGACTGAGTGTGAACGAATGTGGCCTTTGTTGACTTTTCCTAGCACTACCTCGTGCACATGCGGGGGGAAGGGGTTGTTTTTCATGTGTGGCGGGGTGACGACTGGAATAAATAAGGGCAGACAGTATGAATTATGTACATGTGTCTATATGTATATGTCTGTGTGTGTATATATATGTATACGTTGAGATGTATAGGTATGTATATGTTCGTGTGTGGAAGTGTATATATACATGTGTATGTGGGTGGGTTGGGCCATTCTTTCGTATGTTTCCTTGCTCTACCTCGCTAACGCGGGAGACAGCGACAACATATAATAAATAAATAAATAAATAAATGTAAATTATTTCCTATTCTAAGCTTTGTTCTGCCTTTGATAACACAGCAATATATATGTGGAATGAGCTGGCAAGACTATGGGTCAGGAATATGTTTACATGGGTTCCCTTGTAGGTAAATTTCTGTTTTCAGGCATTTTCTGTAGTCCAGTAATGTCCTGGTCCCTAGGTAGCTGGACGCAAGAGGTACAACCTGTGCTATATCTCAAAACCTTGTATCTAGCTAATAATTCAACTTTTAATAGTATTTCTCAAAACCCTGTATCCAGCTACTAATTCAACCTTTAATAGTATTTCTCAGAACCTTGCATCCAGCTACTAATTCAACTTTAATAGTATTTCTCAAAAACTTGTATCCAGCTACTAATTTAACCTTTAATAGTATTTCTCAAAACCTTGTATCCAGTTACTAATTCAACCTTTAATAATATTTCTCTGAAAATTTTATACACTTCATTTGCACATGACTGCATTTCTACATTCACTGCACCATCTAAGCTTTCAGTTAGCTTCCTTTCATACTCCTCCCTGCATCAATTTTTCATTCATCTTGCTTGCCATCATTTCACCTCTCCATTATTCCTTACACCATACCTGAACCTCATACCCACAAAAACTGCAAAATGGTCAGGGTATACAAAGAATCCTCTCACAACTCTATCTAGCAAAGCCTTTCCTATTCTTTCATCCACTGCCACATAAACAATCAAAGCCATTTGCTGTTCACTTCCATAATTCCTCATCCATGTATGTCTGTGCTGAAAAAAGGTGTTTGCAAGGAATCAACCCAGTTCAGTGCAAACATCCACAAGATAACTTCTATTCTCACTTACTCCAGGCACTCTCCATTAACCATCTCAAAAATTTCATCACATCCCACTTTTGCATCTATATCTCCCAATATGATCATGTTTCTTGCATTCTCAAAAGCACTAATACAGTCATTCATATTTCTCCAGAACAGCTTCATTTCATCCTTACTTCATACTCATGGGAGCACATACTTACACATACCCATGCATACTTCACATTCCCAATCTTTCCTTTCACCTACACTATTCCTGATCCATTCCATCTATGCTCTGCAAAACCCTCCCACACTCTTGGTGACAGCAGAATTAGCACATTCTTCTTTCCGTAATCCCTGATAATTTTCACTCATTCCTTTTAGTACCACACTTCCTTCCATGCCCTCCCATGATTTGCAATCATTTCCATTTTCACTACACACACCCTGACCAATCCCTAGCACATCCAAGCTACAATTTTTAAACCTCTCCAAAAGCTCCCTCATTTTACTGTCACTTGTCATCCCATTCAGCAATATCACCCTCAATTGCTTGTCTTTTTAAATCCTCGGCATAACTAATAGACTCCAATGCCACTTCTTAGCCTTTTATGCCTCACCACTGACAGGTCACTGACAGAGAGCAACTCCAGCACAGTGTGTCCAAAGGCAGCAAGGCTCCAAAACTGTCAAAAATAAAACATGAAAGGACATCTCAGGTGTTTGTCTAAATCTAAAAGTACTGCCTGGTGGAGTTGGGCAACATCTCCCCCTTTAGTTACACCCCTAAGGGGTGTACTAACAAAGTCACCAGAAGGTGGGGTGAAACTTGGATACTCTGGTAAAACTAGAGTATCCCCTTGAAGTACTGAAACCAACAACTCTCCCCAACTTTAAGCTTTTTTACTTTTTGGAGTAACAGCATCCCCGACCTCATTGGCTAGGATATAGCCAATGCACAATTATATGCAGCAATTATGGGAGAATATGTCTGCCAAGTACATCAGGAAAAATGTACATGAGAATGTTAATTGATATAGTGATGGAAGTGACTGAATGCAGAATAAGTGAAGAGCAAGGGGGCTTCAGGAAAGGTAGGGATGTGTGGATCAGATTTTTGAAGTAAGGATGACCTTGGAAAAGTATTCAACAAAAGGTAAGAAGTTGCATGCAACTTTTATAGATCTGGAGAAAGTGTATGACAGAGTCAAGCAGAATGCTTTATGGGATTTGTTATGGATATATGGTGTAGGGGCACAAGTGCTGGATGATGCGAATTATCTAAAGAGGAGCAACTGTGTAAGAATTGATGGAGAGTTGAGCGAAAGTTTTGGGATACATGTTGGTGTGAGGCAGGGCTGTGTGAAGTCACCATGGCTTTCTAATCATACATATATGGATGAGTGATAAGAGAAATGAAAGCAAAACTAAGGAAAAAGGGTGCAGTGATGGAATGTGGTGGATAGATATGGACAGTGGCAACCCATTTGCAGATGATACTGTGTTGTTTGCTGAGTGAAGAGGAGTTGCAGAAGGTTGTGTTTTATGATGTGTGTAAGCTCAAGCAATTGAAGGTAAATGCAAGTAAAAGTAAAGTAATGGAGTTTGAAAGGAAATAGAGTGAAAGTGTAGATTTTGTCAAACCATAAAGGGTGAAAGAAGAGTGTACTAAATTGTGCCTTGGATATGGGGGGAGAAGGGCTGGAAGAAGTTAGAGAATTTAAGAATTCAGGAGTTGTCTTGGGTAAGCTTAGCGATATGAAAGGAGAGATAAGGGAGAGAGCAGTATAAGGTAGAAGAGTTATTGGGTCCCTTAACAGAATAATGAAGGGTAAAGTATGAAAGTGAAGAGAGGATTAAGGAACAGCATAGTCCTCCTAACCCTGACCTATGCAGCCAAAACATGGACATGGAATGAGGCACAGAGGTCAAGATCCAGACTGCGGAAATGAGGTAATTGAGAAGAGCATGTGGCGTGACTAGATGGAATGAAGAAAGAAATGAAAGGGTGTATGAGAGATGTGGTATGGCAGGGAATGCAAAGGGAATGAACTGTGGAGTAGCAGAATGGGTGAAATGTAATACTTTGAGGTCGTTTGGGCATATGGAAAGAATGCAAGACTGGGAGGTTACAAGGAGAGTGTATAATAGCACAATTAAAGGCATTGGTGTGAGAGGAAGATCACCTTTGACATGGGTATGTAGGGTGGAGGAATACTGGAAGGAGGGAAATGGTGGAAGAACGCATGGAATGGTGTATGCGAGGGAGGCATGTAAGGACAGGAATAAGTAGGGACTCTTTTGTCATGGTCACCCAATGATGCGGATCCCGGAAAAAATGGGAGTCAGGGAAATGACCATCAAGTATAATGAATAAATATCTTATCATTTCTATTTTTTCTATTATAATACTATGTCACTGTCTCCCGCAATAGCAAGGTAGCGTAAAAAAACAGATGAAAGAATGGCCCAACCCACCCACATACACATGTATATACATACACACCCACACAAGCACATAGACATACCTATACATACATATACATACACAGACACATACATACACATTTACATATTCATACTTGCTGCCTTCATCCATTCCCGTCACCACCCCACTACACGTGAAATGGCACCCCCTTCTCCCGTGCATGTGCGAGGCAGTGCTAGGAAAACACAAAAAGGTCACATTCGTTCACACTGTCTCTAGCTGTCATGTGTAATGCACTGAAACCACAGCTCCCTTTCCACATCCAGGCCCCACAAAACTTTCCTGGTTTACCCCAGATGCTTCACATGCCCTGGTTCAATCCATTGACAGCAAGTCGACCCCGGTACAAAAAAGTATTCACATCTTGGTTACATCCACACACATTTAGACATCCCAATCTGAGCCTTCGAAGAGGATGAGCACTCCATGCTTGACTCTTGCTTCCCCTTTTAGAAAGTTAAAATACAAGGAAGGGAGGGTCTCTAGCTGTCATGTGTAATGCACTGAAACCATAGCTCCCTTTCCACATCCAGGCCCCACAAAATTTTCCAGGTTTACCCCAGATGCTTCACATGCCCTGGTTCAATCCAATTACAGCAAGTCGACCCAGGTACAAAAAAAGTATTTACATCTTGGTTACATCCACACACATTTAGACATCCCAATCTGAGCCTTTGAAGAGGATGAGCTCTCCATGCATGACTCCTGCTTCCCATTTTAGAAAGTTAAAATACAAGGAAGGGAGGGTTTTGCTTTCCAAGATAATGTTCTCGACTTCCACACATCTTTCAACACTCCCAGAACTTTCACCCCCTCCCCCATCCTATGATTCACTTCCGCTTCCATAGTTCCATCCACTGCCAAATCCACTCCCAGATATCTAAAACACTTCACTTCCTCCAGTTTTTCTCCATTCAAACTTACCTCCCAACTGACTTGTCCCACAACCCTACTGTACCTAATAACCTTGCTCTTATTCACATTTACTTTCAACTTTCTTCTTTCACACACTTTACCAAACTCAGTCACCAGCTTCTGCAGTTTCTCATCCAAATCAGCCACCAGCACTGTATCATCAGCAAACCACAACTGACTCACTTCCCAAGCTCTCTCATCCACAACAGACTGTATACTTGCCCCTTTCCAAAACTCTTGCATTCACCTCCCTAACAACCCCATCCATAAACAAATTAAACAACCATGGAGATATCACACACACACCTGCTGCAAACATTCACTAAAAACCAATCACTTTCCTCTCTTCCTGCTCGTACACATGCCTTACATCCTCCATAAAAACTTTTCACTACTTCTAAAAACTTACCTCCTACACCATATATTCTTAATACCTTCCACAGAGAATCTCTATCAACTCTATCATATGTCTTCTCCAGATCCATAAATGCTACATACAAATCCATTTGCTTTTCTAAGTATTTCTCACATACATTCTTCAATGCAAACACCTGATCCACAAATGCTCTACAACTTCTGAAAACACACTGCTCTTCCCCAATCTGATGCTCTGTACATGACTTCACCCTCTCAATCAATACTCTCCCATATAATTTACCAGGAATACTCAACAAACTTATACCTCTGTAATTTCAGCACTCACTATTATCCCCTTTGCCTTCGTACAATGGCACTATGCAAGCATTCCGCCAATCCTCAAGCACCTCACCATGAGTCATACATACATCAAATAATCTTACTAACCAGTCAACAATACAGTCATCCCCTTTTTAAACAAATTCCACTGCAATACCATCCAACCCCGCTGCCTTGCCAGCTTTACTACCTCTTCTCTGTTTACCAAATCATTCTCCCTAACCCTCTCACTTCACACACCACCTCGACCAAAACACCCTATATCTGCCACTCTATCTTCAAACACATTCAACAAACCTTCAAAATACTCACTCCATCTCCTCACATCACCACTACTTGTAATCACCTCCCCATTAGCCCCCTTCACTGATGTTCCCATTTGTTCCCTTGTCTTATGCACTTTATCTATCTCCTTCCAAAACATCTTTTTATCCTCCCTAAAATTTAATGATACTCTCTCTCACCCCAACTCTCATTTGCCCTCTTTTTCACCTCTTGCAACCTTCTCTTGATCTCCTGCCTCTTTCTTTTATACATCTCCCACTCATTTGCATTATTTCTCTGCAAAAGTCATCCAAATGCCTCTTCTCTTTCACTAATAATCTCACTTCTTCATCCCACCACTCAATACCCTTTCTAATCTGCCCACCTCCCACACTTCTAATGCCACAAGCATCTTTTGCGCAATCCATCACTGATTCCCTAAATACATCCCATTCCTCCCCCATTCCCCTTACCTCCTCTGTTCTCACCTTTTTCCATTCTGTACTCAGTCTCTCCTGGTACCTCCTCACACAAGTCTCCTTCCCAAGCTCACTTACTCTCACCACTCTCTTCACCTCAATATTCTCTCTTTTTTTTCTGAAAACCTCTACAAATCTTCACCTTCGCCTCCACAAGGTAATGATCAGACATCCCTCCAGTTGCACCTCTCAGCACATTAACATCCAAAAGTCTCTCTTTCACGCACCTATCAATTAACACGTAATCCAATAACGCTCTCTGGCCAACTCTCCTACTTACATATGTATACTTATGTATATCTCTCTTTTTAAACCAGGTATTTCCAATCACCAGTCCTTTTTCAGAACACAAATCTACAAGCTCTTCACCATTTCCATTTACAACACTGAACACCCCATGTACAACAATTATTCCCTTAACTGCCTCAGTATTCACCTTTGCATTCACATCACCCATCACTATAACCTGGTCTCGTGCATCAAAACTACTAACACACTCACTCAGCTGCTCCCAAAACACTTGGTTCTCATGATCTTTCTTCTCATGCCCAGGTGCATATGCACCAATAATCACACATCTCTCTCCATCCACTTTCAGTTTTACCCATATCAATCTAGTTTACTTTACCCATATCAATCTAGAGTTTACTTTCTTACACTCTATCACATACTCCCACCACTCCTGTTTCAGGAGTTGTGTTACTCCTTCCCTTGCTCTTGTCCTATCACTAACACCTGACTTTACTCCCTAGACATTCCCAAACCACTCTTCCCCTTTACCCTTGAGCTTCGTTTCACTCAAGAGCCGAAACATCCAGGTACCTTCCCTCAAACATACTACCTATCTCTCCTTTTTTCTCATCTAGTCACCTTTAGTCACCTTCTACGACACGTGAGGAATGCGTGGGAAGTATTCTTTCTCCCCTATCCCAAGGGATAAAAATAAAATAAGTATACAACAATATTCAATATAAAGAGGGAGAAGCAGAACTTTGAAAGAATACAGCAGAGAGGGCAAAAGTTAACACAAAACTCATCTACTAGTTCATGAGGAGCAAAGACTTATTCAACCCTTCGAGTGCGTTAAGCCAGTATACAGATGACCCCCAATTTACGATGGTTTGACTTACAAATTTCAACTTTATGATCGTGAGATATTCAACACTATATCATAAAACAGGTTTTGTGTTAGATGATTTTGTCCAACTGTAGGCTAATGTAAGTGTTCTGAGAATGTTTAAGGTAAGGTACGCTAGGCTAAGCTATGCTGTTTGGTAGGTTAGATATACAGTATTAAATGTATTTTTGACTTACATTTTCAACTTACAATAGGTTTATAGGAACATAACCCCATTGTAAGTCAAGAAGCATCTGTAATAGTCTACACAACAGCCTGAGACAACCCAGAAGACTGAGAAAAAGCTGCTTACTGTAAGTTTTCAGATGATTTATGATTCCATAACTTATCCACAGATGTCACTAGCAACATAAAAATGTTGACAACCGGAAAAATATCATACATCACAGTCTCACATGAAGTGTTTAGGAGTAATTATATCATCAAGGCAGGTTTACATGGTATGTACTGAAGTAAATTTTACAATCAAGAGACAATTTCTATTGTATTATTATTCATATTTTGGATGAAAATGAGATTATTTCTTTCATCTATTCATGTGCATAATGTTCTAAGTAAATGACATGAAAATATGAAAATAATGCATATACAGTAACATATAATTTTTTTCATACATATTCGCCATTTCCCGCATTAGCAAGGCAGCGTTGAAAACTGAGGACTGAGCCTTAGAGGGAAAATCCTCACTTGGTCCCCTTCTCTATTACTTCTTTTGGAAAAATTAAAACGGGAGGGGAGGATTTCCAGCCCCCAACTCCCTCCCCTTTTCGTTGCCTTCTAAAATACGCAGGGAATACATGGGAAGTATTCTTTCTCACTTATCCCCAGGGACATATAAAAATATATGTAAAAATATGTAATGAATGGCATGTATGGGACATATATAAAATCATGGATGGAAAGAAGTCTGTAAAGTACATGATTTGTTTAGGTATAAGTAATAGTCATATAATGGAGTTGCACGGACTGTGATCCTTGCTGTGGTTACAAGAATGTTCTTCCGCCCACCAGTGATGCTACTACGTTTGTGAATCAAGAACCATTGCAACACAAACCTCGCCAGGTGGTAGAGTGTCCCGCAGTGTATCGAGACAGACTTCCCCAGAACTTTTTTAAAGGGGAAGTAAATGTTTATAGTTGTGTTACTGGAGTGATAGTTTTCATACATGGTGTTTTGACAAGAGAATAGTGAAATTGGAAAAAAAATGTAGCTTAGACATTGAAGCTTATTGATACAGTGGTTAAATTAATGAGAACTACTATTGACGTTTGTGTAAATAAATTATACATTTCCCTTTTCCATAGCCAGAGGTTGAACCATTATGTGACATTCATTTTCTCATTTCATTTCAAGCTAGAAGTTTCAGTTTTCTAAATTATTTCTTACTTTTATCATATGTATATATATATATGTATATGTGTGTGTGTGTGTGTATATGTGCGTGTGTATGTGTATGTATATATATATGTATACCTTTTCTTTTAAACTATTCGCCATTTCCCGCGTTAGCGAGGTAGCATTAAGAACAGAGGACTGGGCCTTTGAGGGAATACCCTCACCTGGGTATAGGGCATAGGGTATAGGGTATAGGGGTGAAAGAATACTTCCCACGCATTCCTCACGTGTCGTAGAAGGCGATTAGAGGGGACGGGAGCAGGGGGCCAGAAATCCTCCCCTCCTTGTATTTTTTAACTTTCTAAAATGGGAAACAGAAGGAGTCATGCGGGGAGTGCTCATCCTCCTCGAAGGCTCAGACTGGGGTGTCTAAATGTGTGTGGATGTAACCAAGATGTGAAAAAAGGAGAGATAGGTAGTATGTTTGAGGAAAGGAACCTGGATGTTTTGGCTCTGAGTGAAACGAAGCTCAAGGGTAAAGGGGAAGAGTGGTTTGAGAATGTCTTGGGAGTAAAGTCAGGGGTTAGTGAAAGGACAAGAGCAAGGGAAGGAGTAGCACTACTCCTGAAACAGGAGTGGTGGGAGTATGTGATAGAATGTAAGAAAGTAAATTCTCGATTAATATGGGTAAAACTGAAAGTTGATGGAGAGAGATGGGTGATTATTGGTGCATATGCACCTGGGCATGAGAAGAAAGATCATGAGAGGCAAGTGTTTTGGGAGCAGCTGAATGAGTGTGTTAGTGGTTTTGATGCACGAGACCGGGTTATAGTGTTGGGTGATTTGAATGCAAAGGTGAGTAATGTGGCAGTTGAGGGAATAATTGGTATACATGGAGTGTTCAGTGTTGTAAATGGAAATGGTGAAGAGCTTGTAGATTTATGTGCTGAAAAAGGACTGGTGATTGGGAATACCTGGTTTAAAAAGCGAGATATACATAAGTATACGTATGTAAGTAGGAGAGATGGCCAGAGAGCGTTATTGGATTACGTGTTAATTGACAGGCGCGCGAAAGAGAGACATTTGGATGTTAATGTGCTGAGAGGTGCAACTGGAGGGATGTCTGATCATTATCTTGTAGAGGATAAGGTGAAGATTTGTATGGGTTTTCAGAAAAGAAGAGTGAATGTTGGGGTGAAGAGGGTGGTGAGAGTAAGTGAGCTTGGGAAGGAGACTTGTGTGAGGAAGTACCAGGAGAGACTGAGTACAGAATGGAAAAAGGTGAGAACAATGGAAGTAAGGGGAGTGGGGGAGGAATGGGATGTATTTAGGGAATCAGTGATGGATTGTGCAAAAGATGCTTGTGGCAAGAGAAGAGTGGGAGGTGGGTTGATTAAAAAGGGTAGTGAGTGGTGGGATGAAGAAGTAAGATTATTAGTGAAAGAGAAGAGAGAGGCATTTGGACGATTTTTGCAGGGAAAAAATGCAATTGAGTGGGAGATGTATAAAAGAAAGAGACAGGAGGTCAAGAGAAAGGTGCAAGAGGTGAAAAAGAGGGCAAATGAGAGTTGGGGTGAGAGAGTATCATTAAATTTTAGGGAGAATAAAAAGATGTTCTGGAAGGAGGTAAATAAAGTGCGTAAGACAAGGGAGCAAATGGGAACTTCAGTGAAGGGCGCAAATGGGGAGGTGATAACAAGTAGTGGTGATGTGAGAAGGAGATGGAGTGAGTATTTTGAAGGTTTGTTGAATGTGTTTGATGATAGAGTGGTAGATATAGGGTGTTTTGGTCGAGGTGGTGTGCAAAGTGAGAGGGTTAGGGAAAATGATTTGGTAAACAGAGAAGAGGTAGTAAAAGCTTTGCGGAAGATGAAAGCCGGCAAGGCAGCAGGTTTGGATGGTATTGCAGTGGAATTTATTAAAAAAGGGGGTGACTGTATTATTGACTGGTTGGTAAGGTTATTTAATGTATGTATGACTCATGGTGAGGTGCCTGAGGATTGGCGGAATGCGTGCATAGTGCCATTGTACAAAGGCAAAGGGGATAAGAGTGAGTGCTCAAATTACAGAGGTATAAGTTTGTTGAGTATTCCTGGGAAATTATATGGGAGGGTATTGATTGAGAGGGTGAAGGCATGTACAGAGCATCAGATTGGGGAAGAGCAGTGTGGTTTCAGAAGTGGTAGAGGATGTGTGGATCAGGTGTTTGCTTTGAAGAATGTATGTGAGAAATACTTAGAAAAGCAAATGGATTTGTATGTAGCATTTATGGATCTGGAGAAGGCATATGATAGAGTTGATAGAGATGCTCTGTGGAAGGTATTAAGAATATATGGTGTGGGAGGCAAGTTGTTAGAAGCAGTGAAAAGTTTTTATCGAGGATGTAAGGCATGTGTACGTGTAGGAAGAGAGGAAAGTGATTGGTTCTCAGTGAATGTAGGTTTGCGGCAGGGGTGTGTGATGTCTCCATGGTTGTTTAATTTGTTTATGGATGGGGTTGTTAGGGAGGTGAATGCAAGAGTTTTGGAAAGAGGGGCAAGTATGAAGTCTGTTGGGGATGAGAGAGCTTGGGAAGTGAGTCAGTTGTTGTTCGCTGATGATACAGCGCTGGTGGCTGATTCATGTGAGAAACTGCAGAAGCTGGTGACTGAGTTTGGTAAAGTGTGTGAAAGAAGAAAGTTAAGAGTAAATGTGAATAAGAGCAAGGTTATTAGGTACAGTAGGGTTGAGGGTCAAGTCAACTGGGAGGTAAGTTTGAATGGAGAAAAACTGGAGGAAGTGAAGTGTTTTAGATATCAGGGAGTGGATCTGGCAGCGGATGGAACCATGGAAGCGGAAGTGGATCATAGGGTGGGGGAGGGGGCGAAAATCCTGGGAGCCTTGAAGAATGTGTTGAAGTCGAGAACATTATCTCGGAAAGCAAAAATGGGTATGTTTGAAGGAATAGTGGTTCCAACAATGTTGTATGGTTGCGAGGCGTGGGCTATGGATAGAGTTGTGCGCAGGAGGATGGATGTGCTGGAAATGAGATGTTTGAGGACAATGTGTGGTGTGAGGTGGTTTGATCGAGTAAGTAATGTAAGGGTAAGAGAGATGTGTGGAAATAAAAAGAGAGTGGTTGAGAGAGCAGAAGAGGGTGTTTTGAAATGGTTTGGGCACATGGAGAGAATGAGTGAGGAAAGATTGACCAAGAGGATATATGTGTCGGAGGTGGAGGGAACGAGGAGAAGTGGAAGACCAAATTGGAGGTGGAAAGATGGAGTGAAAAAGATTTTGTGTGATCGGGGCCTGAACATGCAGGAGGGTGAGCAGGAGGGTGAAAGGAGGGCAAGGAACAGAGTGAATTGGATCGATGTGGTATACCGGGGTTGACGTGCTGTCAGTGGATTGAATCAGGGCATGTGAAGCATCTGGGGTAAACCATGGAAAGCTGTGTAGGTATGTATATTTGCGTGTGTGGACGTATGTATATACATGTGTATGGGGGTGGGTTGGGCCATTTCTTTCGTCTGTTTCCTTGCGCTACCTCGCAAACGCGGGAGACAGCGACAAAGCAAAAAAAAAAAAATAAATAAAATAAGTGAAACGAAGTCACACAAAGAAGAAACACCTAGTCATTACACATCTACTGCATACTATTGCACTATGATAAAATGCAAAACCTTATTTACAAACAATGAAGAACAAAACTTGACATACAAACCAGTGTATAAAAAAATTCAATTTATATTCATCAAGCTACAAAAAAAAGAAAATACTAAAGAACTACTCATCAATCACAACCAATCTTAACACACTTACTAATCTCATGGTTAAGGACCTTCTCCTCTTTGCTGCCACGTGGTTCCATAATTTTCAGTATGGGAGAGAAGAGTCGCAAATCACAGAGGCGACGTGATTCATCCCAAAATTCTTCTTGTTCAGCATCCTGTGTTACACCAACCAAAACATACTCCTCAGGCACACGTAACACACGGTATAGTGGATATTTCTTCGCCTCCTGCCATATGTCACCTGTATGACAAGAAAACATACTGGATTATTTCAGCTACCTGACTATCAAGATATAATCATTATCAAGTGACCCTGATACCATTTCTAAGGGCTGCCTACACCTTCAAGAGTACATCCCACATGAGGAAAGGAGTAAAGTGGATCTTTTGGGGCATGAAAGTCCTTAAAGATGCAGTACAGTACTTTTTCCATACACTAGCAATGGTAGAGCCTCATCTAAAGTAAATTCTCACCCATGGTGGCATCACTAGCAGGAAGAGTTTGTTAATACCATGTGGTATACCGGGGTTGACATGCTGTCAGTGGATTGAATCAGGGCATGTGAAGCGTCTGGGGTAAACCATGGAAAGCTGTGTAGGTATGTATATTTGCGTGTGTGGACGTGTATGTATATACATGTGTACGGGGGTGGGTTGGGCCATTTCTTTTGTCTGTTTCCTTGCGCTACCTCGCAAACGCGGGAGACCGGCAAAAAAAAAAAAAAATCCTCCCCTCTCGTTTTTTTTTTTTTTTTTTTTTTTTTTAATTTTCCAAAAGAAGGAACAGAGAAGGGGGCCAGGTGAGGATTTTCCCTCTAAGGCCCAGTCCTCTGTTCTTAACGCTACCTCGCAAATGCGGGAAATGGCGAATCGTATGAAAAAAAAAATGAAATATAAATATATATATATATATATATATATATATATATATATATATATATATATATATATATATATATATATATTATCCCTGGGGATAGGGGATTAAGAATACTTCCCACATATTCCCTGCGTGTCGTAGAAGGCGACTAAAAGGGGAGGGAGCGGGGGGCTGGAAATCCTCCCCTCTCGTTTTTTTTTTAATTTTCCAAAAGAAGGAACAGAGGGGGCCAGATGAGGATATTCCGAAAAAGGCCCAGTCCTCTGTTCTTAACGCTACCTCGCTCCCACGTTAGAGAGGTAGCGCAAGGAAACAGATGAAAGAATTACCCAACCCACCCACATACACATGTATATACATAAACGTCCACACACGCACATATACATACCATTACATTTCAACGAATACATACACAGACACATACATATAAACTCATGTACATATTCATACTTGCTGCCTTCATCCATTCCCGTTGCCACCCTACCACATATGAAATGGCATACCCTTCCCTCGCATGCATGCAAGTTAGCACTAGGAAAAGACAACAAAGGCCACATTCGTTCACACTCAGTCTCTAGCTGTCATATGTAATGCACCGAAACCACAGCTTCCTTCCCACGTCCAGGCCCCACAGAACTTTCCATGGTTTACCCCAGATGCTTCACATACCCTGGTTCAATCCACTGACAGCACGTCCACCCCAGTATACCACATCATTCCAATTCACTCTATTCCTTGCACGTCTTTCACCCTCCTGTATGTTCAACACCCCATCTCCCAAAGTCTTTTACACTCCATCCTTCCACCTCCAATTTGGTCTCCCACTTCTCATTCCCTACACTTCTGACACATATATCCTCTTTGTCAATCTTTCACCACTCATTCTCTCCATGCGACAAAACCATTTCAATACACCCACTTCTGCTCTCTCAACCACACTCTTTTTATTACCACACATCTCTCTTACCCTTTCATTACTTACTCGATCAAAATACCTAAAACCACACATTGTCCTCAAACATCTCATTTCCAATACATCCACCCTCCTTACAAACCTATCTATAGCCCATGCCTTGCAGCAACCATATAAAATTGTGGGAACCACTATTCCTTCAAATGTACCCATTTTTGCTTTCCAAGATAATGTTCTCGCCTTCCACACACTTTTCAACACTCCCAGAACCTTCGCCCCCTCCCCCACCCTGTGGCACTTCCGCTTCCATGGTTCCATCCACTGATAAATCTACTCCCAGATATCCAAAACACTTCACTTCCTCCAGTTTTCTCCATTCAGACTTACATCCCAATCTTTCACCACTCATTCTCTTCATGCGACCAAACCATTTCAATACACCCACTTCTGTTCTCTCAACCACACTCTTTTTATTACCACACATCTCTTTTACCCTTTCATTACTTACTCGATCAAAACACCTCATTTCCAATACATCCACCCTCTTCACAAACCTATCTATAGCCCATGCCTCGCAGCAACCATATAACATTGTTGGAACCACTATTCCTTCAAATGTACCCATTTTTGCTTTCCGAGATAACGTTCTCGCCTTCCACACACTTTTCAACACTCCCAGAACGTTTGCCTCCTCCCCCACCCTGTGACTCACTTCTGCTTCCATGGTTCCATCCACTGACAAATCTACTCCCAGATATCCAAAACACTTCACTTCCTCCAGTTTTCTCCCTTCAGACTTACATCCCAATCTTTCACCACTCATTCTCTCCATGCGACCAAACCATTTCAATACACCCACTTCTGCTCTCTCAACTACACTCTTTTTATTACCACACATCTCTCTTACCCTTTCATTACTTACTCGATCAAAACACCTAACACCTCATATTATCCTCAAACATCTAATTTCCAACACATCCACCCTCCTCAGAACCCTATCTATAGCCCATGCCTCGCAGCAACCATACAACATTGTTGGAACCACTATTCCTTCAAATGTGCCCATTTTTGCTTTCCGAGGTAACGTTGTCACCTTCCACACACTTTTCAACACTTCCAGAACCTTCAACCCCTCCCCCACCCTGTGCCTCACTTCCGCTTCCATGGTTCCATCCACTGATAAATCTACTCCCAGGTATCCAAAACACTTCACTTCCTCCAGTTTTCTCCATTCAGACTTACATCCCAATCAACTTGTTCCTCAACCCTACTGAACCTAATAACCTTACACTTATTCGCATTTACTCGCAGATTCTTCTTTCACACACTTCACCAAACTCAGTCAACAGCTTCTGCAGTTTCTCACCCAAATCAGCCACCAGCGCTGTATCATCAGCAAACAACAACTGACTCACTTCCCAAGCCCTCTCATCCACAACAGACTGCTTACTTTCCCCCCTCTCCAAAAATCTTGAGTAAGAAAGAGGCAAGTGTTTTGGGAGCAACTGAGTGAGTGTGTCAGCAGTTTTGATGCACGAGACCGGGTTATAGTCATGGGTGATTTGAATGCAAAGATGACTAATGTGGCAGTTGAGGGAATAATTGGTGTGAATGGGGTGTTCGGTGTTGTAAATGGAAATGGTGAAGAGCTTGTAGATTTGTGTGTTGAAAAAGGACTGGTGATTGGGAATACCTGGTTTAAAAGGAGAGATATACATAAGTATACATATGTAAGTAGGAGAGATGGCCAGAAAGCGTTACTGGATTATGTGTTAAATGATAGGCACGTGAAAGAGAGACTTTTGAATGTCAATGTGCTGAGAGGTGCAACAGGAGGGATGTCTGATCATTATCTTGTGGAGGCAAAGGTGAAGATTTGTAGAGGTTTTCAGAAGACAGAATGTTGGGATGAAGAGAGTGGTGAGTAAGTGAGCCTAGGAAGGAGACTTTTTTTAGGAAGTACCAGGAGAGACTGAGTGCAGAATGGAAAAAGGTGAGAACAAAGGACATAAGGGGAGTGGCAGAGGAATGGCATGCATTTAGGGAAGCAGTGATGGCTTGCACAAAAGATGCCTGTGGTATGAGAAAAGTGGGAGGTGGCCAGATTAGAAACGGTAGCGAGTGGTGGGAATGAAGAAGTAAGATTGTTAGTGAAAGAGAAGAGAGAGGCATTTGGAGACTTTTTGCAGGGAAATAGTGCAAATGACTGGGAGATGTATAAAAGAAAGAGGCAGGAGGTCAATATAAAGATGCAAGAGGTGAAAAAGAGGGCAAAGTTGGGGTGAGAAAAAAAGATGTTTTGGAAGGAGGTAAATAAAGAGCGTAAGACAAGAGAACAAATGGGAACATCGGTAAAGGGGGGATAATGGGGAGGAAATAACAAGTAGTGGCGATGTGAGAAGGAGATAGAGTGAGCATTTTGAAGGTTTGTTGAATGTGTTAGATGATAGAATGGCAGATATTGGGTGTTTTGGTCTAGGTGGTGTGCGAAGTGAGAGGGTCAGGGAGAACAATATGGTAAACAAAGAAGAGGTAGTGAAAGCTTTGCGGGAGATGAAAGCCAGCAAGGCAGCGGGTTTGGATGGTATTGCAGTGGAATCTATTAAAAAAGATGGTGACTTTGTTGTCGACTGGGTGGTGAGGATATTCAATGTATGTATGGCTCATGGTGAAGTGCCTGAGGACTGGTGTAATGCATGCATAGTGCCACTGTACAAAGGAAAAGGGGACAAAGGTGAGTGTTCAAATACAGAGGTATAAGTTTATTGAGTATTCCTGGGAAATTATATGGGAGGGTATTGATTGAGAGGGCAAAGGCATGTACAGAGCATCAGATTGGGGAAGAGCAGTGTGGTTTCAGAAGTGGTAGAGGATGTGTGGATCAGGTGTTTGCTTTGAAAAATGTATGTGAGAAATACTAAGAAAAGCAAATGGACTTGTATGTAGCATTTATGGATCTGGAGAAGGCATATGATAGAGTTGATAGAGATGCTCTGTGGAAGGTATTAAGAGTATATGGTGTAGGAGGTAAGTTGCTAGAAGCAGTGAAAAGTTTTTATTGAGGATGTAATGCATGTGTACGAGTAGGAAGAGAGGAAAGTGATTGGTTCTCAGTGAATGTTGGTTTGCAACAGGGGTGCGTGATGTCTCCAAGGTTGTTCTATTTGTTTATGGATGGGGATGTTAGGGAGGTGAATGCAAGAGATTTGATGAGAGGGGCAAGTATGCAGTCTATTGTGGATGAAAGGGCTTGGGAAGTGAGTCAGTTGTTGTTTGCTGATGATACAGCACTGGTGGCTGATTCGGCTGAGAAACTGCAGAAGCTGTTGACTGAGTTTGGTAAAGTGTGTGAAAGAAGAAAGCTGAGTGAATGTGAATAAGAGTAAGGTTATTATGTACAGTTGGGTTGAAAGACAAGTCAATTGGGAGGTACGTTTGAATGGAGAAAAACTGGAGGGAGTGAAGAGTTTTAGATATCTGATAGTGGATTTGGCAGTGGATGGAACCATGGAAGCGGAAGTGAGTCACAGGGTGGGTGATGGGGCAAAGATTCTGAGAGTGTTGAAGAATGTTTTGAAGGAGAACATTGTCTCGGAAAGCAAAAATGGGTATGTTTGAAGGAACAGCGGTTCCAACAATGTTATATGGTTGCAAGGCGTGGGATATAGATGGGGTTGTTCAGGTGGAGGGTGGATGTGTTGGAAATGAGATGTTTAAGGACAATATGTGGTGTGAGGTGGTATGATCAATTAAGTAATGAAAGGGTAAGAGAGATGTGTAGTAATAAAAAGAGTGTGGCTGAGAGATCAGAAGTGGGTGCATTGAAATGGTTTGGTCACATGGGGAGAATGAGTGAGGAAAGATTGACAAAGAGGATATATGTGTCAGAGGTGGAGGGAACGAGGAGAAGTGGGAGACCAAACTGGAGGTGGAAACATGGAGTGAAAAAGATTTTGAGCGATCAGGACCTGAACATGCAAGAGGGTGAAAGACATGCAAGGAATAGAGTGAACAGGAACGATGTCGTATACCGGGCTCGACGTGCTGTCAATGGATTGAACCAGGGCATGTGAAGCATCTAGGGGTAAATGATGGAAAGTTTTGTGTGGCCTGGATGTGGAAAGGGAGCTGTGATTTCGGTGCATTATACATGACAGCTAGAGACTAAGTGTGAACGAATGTGGCCCCTGCCATCTTCTCCTAACGCTACCATCACGCGTGTGCTGGGGTAGAAGGTTGTCATTTCATGTGTGGCAGGGTGGTGACAGGAATAAATAAAGGCAGCTTGTACGAATTATGTACATGTGTATAAATGTGCATGTCAGTGTATGTATCTATATATATATATATATATATATATATATATATATATATATATATATATATATATATATATATATTTTTTTTTTCAAACTATTCGCCATTTCCCGCATTAGCGAGGTAGCGTTAAGAACAGAGGACTGGGCCTCGAGGGAATACCCTCACCTGGCCCAATTCTCTGTTCCTTCTTTTGGAAAAAAAAAAAAAAAAGAGAGGGGAGGATTTCCAGCCCCCCGCTCCCTCCCCTTTTAATCGCCTTCTACGACACGCAGGGAATACGTGGGAAGTATTCTTTCTCCCCTATCCCCAGGGATAATATATATATATATATATATATATATATATATATATATATATATATATATATATATATATATATATATATATATAACTCCAATTCGCTCTATTTCTTGCCCTCCTTTCACCCTCCTGCATGTTCAGGCCCCGATCACACAAAATCCTTTTCACTCCATCTTTCCACCTCCAATTTGGTCTCCCTCTTCTCCTCGTTCCCTCCACCTCCGACACATATATCCTCTTGGTCAATCTTTCCTCACTCATTCTCTCCATGTGCCCAAACCATTTCAAAACACCCTCTTCTGCTCTCTCCACGCTGGTGGCTGATTCATGTGAGAAACTGCAGAAGCTGGTGACTGAGTTTGGTAAAGTGTGTGGAAGAAGAAAGTTAAGAGTAAATGTGAATAAGAGCAAGGTTATTAGGTACAGTAGGGTTGAGGGTCAAGTCAAGTGGGAGGTGAGTTTGAATGGAGAAAAACTGGAGGAAGTGAAGTGTTTTAGATATCTGGGAGTGGATCTGGCAGCGGATGGAACCATGGAAGCGGAAGTGGATCATAGGGTGGGGGAGGGGGCGAAAATTCTGGGGGCCTTGAAGAATGTGTGGAAGTCGAGAACATTATCTCGGAAAGCAAAAATGGGTATGTTTGAAGGAATAGTGGTTCCAACAATGTTGTATGGTTGCGAGGCGTGGGCTATGGATAGAGTTGTGCGCAGGAGGATGGATGTGCTGGAAATGAGATGTTTGAGGACAATGTGTGGTGTGAGGTGGTTTGATCGAGTGAGTAACGTAAGGGTAAGAGAGATGTGTGGAAATAAAAAGAGCGTGGTTGAGAGAGCAGAAGAGGGTGTTTTGAAGTGGTTTGGGCACATGGAGAGAATGAGTGAGGAAAGATTGACTAAGAGGATATATGTGTCGGAGGTGGAGGGAACGAGGAGAAGAGGGAGACCAAATTGGAGGTGGAAAGATGGAGTGAAAAAGATTTTGTGTGATCGGGGCCTGAACATGCAGGAGGGTGAAAGGAGGGCAAGGAATAGAGTGAATTGGATTGATGTGGTATACCGGGGTTGACGTGCTGTCAGTGGATTGAATCAAGGCATGTGAAGCGTCTGGGGTAAACCATGGAAAGTTGCGTAGGTATGTATATTTGCGTGTGTGGACGTATGTATATACATGTGTATGGGGGGGGGGTTGGGCCATTTCTTTCGTCTGTTTCCTTGCGCTACCTCGCAAACGCGGGAGACAGCGACAAAGTAAAATAAAAAAAATAATATATATATATATATATATATATATATATATATATATATATATAAGTGAGAGGGTTAGGGAAAATGATTTGGTAAACAGAGAAGAGGTAGTAAAAGCTTTGCGGAAGATGAAAGCCGGCAAGGCAGCAGCTTTGGATGGTATTGCAGTTAAATTTATTAAAAAAGGGGGTGACTGTATTGTTGACTGGTTGGTAAAGTTATTTAATGTATGTATGACTCATGGTGAGGTGCCTGAGGATTGGCGGAATGCGTGCATAGTGCCATTGTACAAAGGCAAAGGGGATAAGAGTGAGTGCTCAAATTACAGAGGTATAAGTTTGTTGAGTATTCCTGGTAAATTATATGGGAGGGTATTGATTGAGAGGGTGAAGGCATGTACAGAGCATCAGATTGGGGAAGAGCAGTGTGGTTTTAGAAGTGGTAGAGGATGTGTGGATCAGGTGTTTCCTTTGAAGAATGTATGTGAGAAATACTGAGAAAAGCAAATGGATTTGTATGTAGCATTTATGGATCTGGAGAAGGCATATGATAGAGTTGATAGAGATGCTCTGTGGAAGGTATTAAGAATATATGGTGTGGGAGGAAAGTTGTTAGAAGCAGTGAAAAGTTTTTATCGAAGATGTAAGGCATGTCTACGTGTAGGAAGAGAGGAAAGTGATTGGTTCTCAGTGAATGTAGGTTTGCGGCAGGGGTGTGTGATGTCTCCATGGTTGTTTAATTTGCTTATGGATGGGGTTGTTAGGGAGGTAAATGCAAGAGTTTTGGAAAGAGGGGCAAGTATGAAGTCTGTTGGGGATGAGAGAGCTTGGGAAGTGAGTCAGTTGTTGTTCGGTGATGATACAGCGCTGGTGGCTGATTCATGTGAGAAACTGCAGAAGCTGGTGACTGAGTTTGGTAAAGTGTGTGGAAGAAGAAAGTTAAGAGTAAATGTGAATAAGAGCAAGGTTATTAGGTACAGTAGGGTTGAGGGTCAAGTCAATTGGGAGGTGAGTTTGAATGGAGAAAAACTGGAGGAAGTGAAGTGTTTTAGATATCTGGGAGTGGATCTAGCAGCGGATGGAACCATGGAAGCGGAAGTGGATCATAGGGTGGGGGAGGGGGCGAAAATTCTGGGGGCCTTGAAGAATGTGTGGAAGTCGAGAACATTATCTCGGAAAGCAAAAATGGGTATGTTTGAAGGAATAGTGGTTCCAACAATGTTGTATGGTTGCGAGGCGTGGGCTATGGATAGAGTTGTGCGCAGGAGGATGGATATATATTAATATATATATATATATATATATATATATATATATATATATATATATATATATATATATATATATATTCCCTGGGGATAGGGGAGAAAGAATACTTCCCACGTATTCCCTGCGTGTCGTAGAAGGCGACTAAAAGGGAAGGGAGCGGGGGGCTGGAAATCCTCCCCTCTCGTTTTTTTTTTTTTTTTCCAAAAGAAGGAACAGAGGAGAGGTCCAGGTGAGGATATTCCCTCAAAGGCCCAGTCCTCTGTTCTTAACGCTACCTCGCTATCGCGGGAAATAGCGAATAGTATGAAAAAAAAAAAATATATATATATATATATATATATATATTAAATTTTAGGGAGAATAAAAAGATGTTCTGGAAGGAGGTAAATAAAGTGCGTAAGACAAGGGAGCAAATGGGAACTTCAGTGAAGTGCGCAAATGGGGAGGTGATAACAAGTAGTGGTGATGTGAGAAGGAGATGGACTGAGTATTTTGAAGGTTTGTTGAATGTGTCTGATGATAGAGTGGCAGATATAGGGTGTTTTGGTCGAGGTGGTGTGCAAAGTGCGAGGGTTAGGGAAAATGAGTTGGTAAACAGAGAAGAGGTAGTAAAAGCTTTGCGGAAGATGAAAGCTGGCAAGGCAGCAGGTTTGGATGGTATTGCAGTGGAATTTATTAAAAAAGGGGGTGACTGTATTGTTGACTGGTTGGTAAGGTTATTTAATGTATGTATGACTCATGGTGAGGTGCCTGAGGATTGGCGGAATGCGTGCATAGTGCCACTGTACAAAGGCAAAGGGGATAAGAGTGAGTGCTCAAATTACAGAGGTATAAGTTTGTTAAGTATTCCTGGCAAATTATATGGGAGGGTATTGATTGAGAGGGTGAAGGCATGTACAGAGCATCAGATTGGGGAAGAGCAGTGTGGTTTCAGAAGTGGTATAGGATGTGTGGATCAGGTGTTTGCTTTGAAGAATGTATGTGAGAAATACTTAGAAAAGGAAATGGATTTGTATGTAGCATTTATGGATCTGGAGAAGGCATATGATAGAGTTGATAGAGATGCTCTGTGGAAGGTATTAAGAATATATGGTGTGGGAGGCAAATTATTAGAAGCAGTGAAAAGTTTTTATCGAGGATGTAAGGCATGTGTACGTGTAGGAAGAGAGGAAAGTGATTGGTTCTCAGTGAATGTAGGTTTGCGGCAGGGGTGTGTGATGTCTCCATGGTTGTTTAATTTGTTTATGGATGGGGTTGTTAGGGAGGTGAATGCAAGAGTTTTGGAAAGAGGGGCAAGTATGAAGTCTGTTGGGGATGAGAGAGCTTGGGAAGTGAGTCACTTGTTGTTCGCTGATGATACAGCGCTGGTGGCTGATTCATGTGAGAAACTGCAGAAGCTGGTGACTGAGTTTGGTAAAGTGTGTGAAAGAAGAAAGTTAAGAGTAAATGTGAATAAGAGCAAGGTTATTAGGTACAGTAGGGTTGAGGGTCAATTCAACTGGGAGGTGAGTTTGAATGGAGAAAAACTGGAGGAAGTGAAGTGTTTTAGATATCTGGGAGTGGATCTGGCAGTGGATGGAACCATGGAAGCGGAAGTGGATCATAGGGTGGGGGAGGGGGCAAAAATTCTGGGAGCCTTGAAGAATGTGTGGAAGTTGAGAACATTATCTCGGAAAGCAAAAATGGGTATGTTTGAAGGAATAGTGGTTCCAACAATGTTGTATGGTTGCGAGGCGTGGACTATGGATAGAGTTGTGCGCAGGAGGATGGATGTGCTGGAAATGAGATGTTTGAGGACAATGTGTGGTGTGAGGTGGTTTGATCGAGTAAGTAATGTAAGGGTAAGAGAGATGTGTGGAAATAAAAAGAGCGTGGTTGAGAGAGCAGAAGAGGGTGTTTTGAATTGGTTTGGTCACATGGAGAGAATGAGCGAGGAAAGATTGACCAAGAGGATATATGTGTCGGAGGTGGAGGGAACGAGGAGAAGAGGGAGACCAAATTGGAGGTGGAAAGATGGAGTGAAAAAGATTTTGTGTGATCGGGGCCTGAACATGCAGGAGGGTGAAAGGAGGGCAAGGAATAGAGTGAATTGGAGCGATGTGGTATACTGGGGGTTGACGTGCTGTCAGTGGATTGAATCAAGGCATGTGAAGCGTCTGGGGTAAACCATGGAAAGCTGTGTAGGTATGTGTATTTGCGTGTGTGGACGTATGTGTATACATGTGTATGGGGGGGGTTGGGCCATTTCTTTCGTCTGTTTCCTTGCGCTACCTCGCAAACGCGGGAGACAGCGACAAAGTATAATAAAAAAAATAAAAAAAAAATATATATATATTTTTTTTTTTGCTTTGTCGCTGTCTCCCGTGTTTGCGAGGTAGCGCAAGGAAACAGACGAAAGAAATGGCCTAACCCACCCCCATACACATGCCTTGATTCAATCCACTGACAGCACGTCAACCCCGGTATACCACATCGCTCCAATTCACTGTATTCTTTGCCCTCCTTTCACCCTCCTGCATGTTCAGGCCCCGTTAACACAAAATCTTTTTCACTCCATCTTTCCACCTCCAATTTGGTCTCCCTCTTCTCCTCGTTCCCTCCACCTCCGACGCATATATCCTCTTGGTCAATCTTTCCTCACTCATTCTCTCCATGTGCCCAAACCACTTCAAAACACCCTCTTCTGCTCTCTCAACCACGCTCTTTTTATTTCCACACATCTCTCTTACCCTTACGTTACTCACTCGATCAAACCACCTCACACCACACATTGTCCTCAAACATCTCATTTCCAGCACATCCATCCTCCTGCGCACAACTCTATCCATAGCCCACGCCTCGCAACCATACAACATTGTTGGAACCACTATTCCTTCAAACATACCCATTTTTGCTTTCCGAGATAATGTTCTCGACTTCCACACATTCTTCAAGGCCCCCAGAATTTTCGCCCCCTCCCCAACCCTATGATCCACTTCCGCTTCCATGGTTCCATCCGCTGCCAGATCCACTCCCAGATATCTAAAACACTTCACTTCCTCCAGTTTTTCTCCATTCAAACTCACCTCCCAATTGACTTGACCCTCAACCCTACTGTACCTAATAACCTTGCTCTTATTCACATTTACTCTTAACTTTCTTCTTCCACACACTTTACCAAACTCAGTCACCAGCTTCTGCAGTTTCTCACATGAATCAGCCACCAGCGCTGTATCATCAGCGAACAACAACTGACTCACTTCCCAAGCTCTCTCATCCCCAACAGACTTCATACTTGCCCCTCTTTCCAAAACTCTTGCATTTACCTCCCTAACAACCCCATCCATAAACAAATTAAACAACCATGGAGACATCACACACCCCTGCCGCAAACCTACATTCACTGAGAACCAATCACTTTCCTCTCTTCCTACACGTACACATGCCTTACATCCTCGATAAAAACTTTTCACTGCTTCTAACAACTTTCCACCCACACCATATATTCTTAATACCTTCCACAGAGCATCTCTATCAACTCTATCATATGCCTTCTCCAGATCCATAAATGCTACATACAAATCCATTTGCTTTTCTAAGTATTTCTCACATACATTCTTCAAAGCAAACACCTGATCCACACATCCTCTACCACTTCTGAAACCACACTGCTCTTCCCCAATCTGATGCTCTGTACATGCCTTCACCCTCTCAATCAATACCCTCCCATATAATTTACCAGGAATACTCAACAAACTTATACCTCTGTAATTTGAGCACTCACTCTTATCCCCTTTGCCTTTGTACAATGGCACTATGCACGCATTCCGCCAATCCTCAGGCACCTCACCATGAGTCATACATACATTAAATAACCTTACCAACCAGTCAACAATACAGTCACCCCCTTTTTTAATAAATTTAACTGCAATACCATCCAAAGCTGCTGCCTTGCCGGCTTTCATCTTCCGCAAAGCTTTCACTACCTCTTCTCTGTTTACCAAATCATTTTCCCTAACCCTCTCACTTTGCACACCACCTCGACCAAAACACCCTATATCTGCCACTCTATCATCAAACACATTCAACAAACCTTCAAAATACTCACTCCATCTCCTTCTCACATCACCACTACTTGTTATCACCTCCCCATTTGCGCCCTTCACTGAAGTTCCCATTTGCTCCCTTGTCTTACGCACTTTATTTACCTCCTTCCAGAACATCTTTTTATTCTCCCTAAAATTTAATGATACTCTCTCACCCCAACTCTCATTTGCCCTTTTTTTTCACCTCTTGCACCTTTCTCTTGACCTCCTGTCTCTTTCTTTTATACATCTCCCACTCAATTGCATTTTTTCCCTGCAAAAATCGTCCAAATGCCTCTCTCTTCTCTTTCACTAATACTCTTACTTCTTCATCCCACCACTCACTACCCTTTCTAATCAACCCACCTCCCACTCTTCTCATGCCACAAGCATCTTTTGCGCAAGCCATCACTGATTCCCTAAATACATCCCATTCCTCCCCCACTCCCCTTACTTCCATTGTTCTCACCTTTTTCCATTCTGTACTCAGTCTCTCCTGGTACTTCCTCACACAGGTCTCCTTCTCAAGCTCACTTACTCTCACCACCCTCTTCACCCCAACATTCACTCTTCTTTTCTGAAAACCCATACAAATCTTCACCTTAGCCTCCACAAGATAATGATCAGACATCCCTCCAGTTGCACCTCTCAGCACATTAACATCCAAAAGTCTCTCTTTCGCACGCCTGTCAATTAACACGTAATCCAATAACGCTCTCTGGCCATCTCTCCTACTTACATAAGTATACTTATGTATATCTCGCTTTTTAAACCAGGTATTCCCAATCATCAGTCCTTTTTCAGCACATATATATATATATATATATATATATATATATATATATATATATATATATATATATAAGTTGCTAGAAGCAGTGAAAAGTTTTTATTGAGGATGTAATGCATGTGTACGAGTAGGAAGAGAGGAAAGTGATTGGTTCTCAGTGAATGTTGGTTTGCAACAGGGGTGCGTGATGTCTCCAAGGTTGTTCTATTTGTTTATGGATGGGGATGTTAGGGAGGTGAATGCAAGAGATTTGATGAGAGGGGCAAGTATGCAGTCTATTGTGGATGAAAGGGCTTGGGAAGTGAGTCAGTTGTTGTTTGCTGATGATACAGCGCTGGTGGCTGATTCGGCTGAGAAACTGCAGAAGCTGTTGACTGAGTTTGGTAAAGTGTGTGAAAGAAGAAAGGTGAGTGAATGTAGGTTTGCGGCAGGGGTGTGTGATGTCTCCATGGTTGTTTAAATTGTTTATGGATGGGGTTGTTAGGGAGGTGAATGCAAGAGTTTTGGAAAGAGGGGCAAGTATGAAGTCTGTTGGGGATGAGAGAGCTTGGGAAGTGAGTCAGTTGTTGTTCGCTGATGATACAGCGCTGGTGGCTGATTCATGTGAGAAACTGCAGAAGCTGGTGACTGAGTTTGGTAAAGTGTGTGAAAGAAGAAAGTTAAGAGTAAATGTGAATAAGAGAAAGGTTATTAGGTACAGTAGGGTTGAGGGTCAATTCAATTGGGAGGTGAGTTTGAATGGAGAAAAACTGGAGGAAGTGAAGTGTTTTAGATATCTGGGAGTGGATCTGGCAGCGGATGGAACCATGGAAGCGGAAGTGGATCATAGGGTGGGGGAGGGGGCGAAAATTCTGGGAGCCTTGAAGAATGTGTGGAAGTCGAGAACATTATCTCGGAAAGCAAAAATGGGTATGTTTGAAGGAATAGTGGTTCCAACAATGTTGTATGGTTGCGAGGCGTGGACTATGGATAGAGTTGTGCGCAGGAGGATGGATGTGCTGGAAATGAGATGTTTGAGGACAATGTGTGGTGTGAGGTGGTTTGATCGAGTAAGTAACGTAAGGGTAAGAGAGATGTGTGGAAATAAAAAGAGCGTGGTTGAGAGAGCAGAAGAGGGTGTTTTGAAATGGTTTGGTCACATGGAGAGAATGAGTGAGGAAAGATTGACCAAGAGGATATATGTGTCGGAGGTGGAGGGAACGAGGAGAAGAGGGAGACCAAATTGGAGGTGGAAAGATGGAGTGAAAAAGATTTTGTGTGATCGGGGCCTGAACATGCAGGAGGGTGAAAGGAGGGCAAGGAATAGAGTGAATTGGAGCGATGTGGTATACAGGGGTTGACGTGCTGTCAGTGGAGTGAATCAAGGCATGTGAAGCGTCTGGGGTAAACCATGGAAAGCTGTGTAGGTATGTATATTTGCGTGTGTGGACGTGTGTATGTACATGTGTATGGGGGGGGGTTGGGCCATTTCTTTCGTCTGTTTCCTTGCGCTACCTCGCAAACGCGGGAGACAGCGACAAAGTATAAAAAAAAAAAAAAAAAAAATATATATATATATATATATATATATATATATATATATATATATATATATATATATATATATATATGTATATGCTGAAATGTATAGGTATGTATAAGTGCGTGTGTGGACGTGTATGTATATACATGTGTATGTACGTGGGTTGGGCCATTCTTTTGTCGGTTTCCTTTCGCTACCTCGCTACCATGGGAGAGCAACAAAGTATAATAGATAAATAAATATAAAAAATATAAAATAATAATAATTATATAATATACTTAATCGCTGACTCCCACATTAGTGAGGTACCCCAAGAAAACAGATGAAATAATAGCCCAACCCAACCACATACACATGTATATACATATATGCCCTCACACACACATATACATTTCAATTCATTTTTTTTATTACTTTGTCGGTCTCCCGCATTAGCAAGGTAGCACAAGGAAACAGATGAAAGAGTGGCCCAACCAACCCACGTACACATGCATATACATACACATCCACACACGCATATATACATACCTATACATTTCAACATATACGTATATGTATACATACAAAGATATATACATACAAATACATGTACGGAAAGGATCACAATTTTGCACATGATCAAGATATTCCTATGAGTCCACGTGTTTCATTTTCCCCGTGGACTCATAGGAATACACATGTACATAATTCAAACCTGCTGCCTTTACTCATTCCCATCGCCATCCCGCCACACATGAAACAGTATCCCCCTCCCCCTACATGTGCGCCACAAAGCGCTAGGAAAAGATAACAAAGGCCACATTCATTCGCACTCAGTCTCTAGCTGTCATGTATAATGCATCGAAACCACAGCTACCTTTCCACATCCAGGCCCAACAAAACTTTCCATGGTTTACCCCAGACGCTTCACATGCCCTGGTTCAATCCACTGACAGCACATCGACCCCAGTATACCACATCATTCCAATTCATTCTATTCCTTGCATGACTTTCACCCTCCTGCAAGTTCAGGGTCCAATCACTCAAAATCTTTTTCACTCCATCTTTCCACCTCCAATTTGGTCTCCCACTTCCCCTTGTTCCCTCCACCTGACATATATCCTCTTTGTCAATCTTTCCTCACTCATTCTCTACATGTGACCAAACCACTTCAGCACACCCTCTTCTGATCTCTCAACCACACTCTTTTTATTACCACACATTACCACACGTTCTCACCTTCCACACATTCTTCAATGCTCTCAGAACCTTCGCCCCATCCCCCACCCTGTGACTCACCTCCACTTCCATGGCTCCATCCGTTGCCAAGTTCACTCCCAGATATCTAAAACACTTCACTTCCTCCAGTTTTTCTCCATTCAAACTCAGCTCCCCATCTACTTGTCCCTCAATCCTACTGAACCTAATAACCTTGCTCTTATTCACACTTACTCTTAGCTTTCTTCTTTCACACACTTTACCAAACTCAGTCACCAGCTTCTGCAGTTCCTTGCCCGAATCAGCCACCAGCGCTGTACCATCAGCGAACAACTGACTCACTTCCCAAGGACTCTCATCCAGAACAGACTGCATACTTGCCCCTCTTTCCAAAACAATAATATTGTTTGAGGACAATATGTGGTGTGAGGTGGTTTGACTGAGTAAGTGATGAAAGGGTAAGAGAGATGTATGGGAATAAAAAGAATGTAGCTGAGAGATCAGAAGAGGGTGTGTTGAAATGGTTCTGACATAAGGAGAGAAAGAGTGAGGAAAGGTTGACAAAGAGGACATATGTGACAGAGGTGGAGGGAACAAGAAGTGGGACACCAAATCGGAAGTGGAATGATGGAGTGAAAAAGATTTTGACCGCTTGGGTAAGAGGCGTGCATGGAATAGAGTGAACTGAACCTATGCAGGATACAGAGTCGACATGCTGTCAATGGACTGAACCAGGGGAAGTGAAATGTCTGGGGTAAACCGTAGAAAGGTCTGTCGGGCCTGGATGTGGAGAGGAAGCTGTGGTTTCAGTGCATTACATATGACAGCTAGAAACTTTGTGAACAAGTGCCTTTTGTGTCTTGTTTTCCTAACACAGGGTGGTGATGCTGTTTGCTGTAGGGCAAGGTGGTGCTGGGAATGGATGAAGGCAAGCAAGTATGAATATGTGAATGGGTATATATGTATATGTTTGCATGTGTATGCATATGTATACAAGTTGATATGAATATATAGGTATGTGTATGTGTGTATGAGTGGATGGGTCTTTCTTTGTCTGTTTCCTGGGGCTACCTCGCAGACATGGGAAAAAGCAATCAAGTACAATAAAAATAGGTATAATAAACAATAAATAGTAGTAGCTGGAAGAAAGCCAACAACCAGGGAGGTACATTACCAGTACTACCCGCCTGGGTTTCAACAGGTGATAGTGAGGACTGTGCAGTGTGCCAGCACTTCAATGGTTGTCACGTTACTTCCTATGACCCAGGTAGTTGCTCTTTTCTTTCTGCCTCACCCACACATGGACTACTGGCATTCTACCCACAAACATAATCTCTTCTTGTCATATATAACACTTGACAACACTTTAACTTACACACCTCATTCTTCACAACTCAATATTTACCTGCAGTGAGCACAATGTGCCAGCCGTTCCTTTTGGCAAAATGGAAGGAGTAATAAGTAGAAATAGTAGATGAGAAGATATAGGTAAGAACGTAAGGTAGAAACATTAGGTAGTAGTCTGTAAGAACATTAGGTAGGAGCCTCTGCAAACACTGTGCTAGAGGTGCCCTTTACCACTGGCCTGTTAGGGGTGAGGCACTAAAGGCTAAGAAGCGACACTGGAGTTCACTAGTAATGGAGACTCTATGGCCATGTCCACCCCCTTGAAGGAGTTCCAGTTGGAAAAGGTGGCACAGATACAAATATATTCATAGGTAAATAATAATAATAATAATATCAATAATAACAATATCAATAATCATAATAATAATAATAATAATAATAATAATAATAATCATAATAATAATTATCCCTGGGATAGGGGAGAAAGAATACTTCCCACACATTCCTCGTGTGTCATAGAAGGCGACTAAAGGGGACGGGAGCGGGGGGCCAGAAACTCTCCCCTCCTTGTATTTTAACTTTCTAAAAGGGGAAACAGAAGAAGGAGTCACGCAAGGAGTGCTCATCCTCCTCGAAGGCTCAGATTCAGGGTGTCTAAATGTGTGTGGATGTATCCATGATGAGAAAAAAGGAGAGTTGGGTAGTATGTTTGAGGAAAGGAACCTGGATGTTTTGGCTCTGAGTGAAACGAAGCTCAAGGGTAAAGGGGTAGAGTGGTTTGGCAATGTCTTGGGAGTAAAGTCAGGGGTTAGTGAGAGGACAAGAGCAAGGGAAGGAGTAGCACTACTCCTGAATCAGGAGTTGTGGGAGTAAGTGATAGAGTGTAAGAAAGTAAATTCTAGATTGATATGGGTAAAACTGAAAGTTGATGGAGAGAGATGGGTGATTATTGGTGCATATGCACCTAGGCATGAGAAGAAAGATCATGAGAGGCAAGTGTTTTGGGAGCAGCTGAATGAGTGTGTTAGTGGTTTTGATGCACAAGACCAGGTTATAGTGATGGGTGATTTGAATGCAAAGGTGAGTAATGTGGCAGTTGAGGGAATAACTGGTATACATGGAGTGTTCAGTGTTGTAAATGGAAATGGTGAAGAGCTTGTAGATTTATGTGCTGAAAAAGGACTGGTGATTGGGAATACCTGGTTTAAAACGCGAGATATACATAAGTATACGTATGTAAGTAGGAGAGATGGCCAGAGAGCGTTATTGGATTATGTGTTAATTGACAGACGCACGAAAGAGAGACTTTTGGATGGTAATGTGCTGAGAGGTGCAACTGGAGGGATGTCTGATCATTATCTTGTGGAGGCGAAGGTGATGATTTGCAGGGGGTTTTCAGAAAAGAAGAGAGAATGTTGGGGTGAAGAGAGTGGTGAGAGTAAGTGAGCTTGGGAAGGAGACTTGTGTGAGGAAGTACCAGGAGAGACTGAGTACAGAATGGAAAAAGGTGAGAACAAAGGACTTAAGGGGAGTGGGGGAGGAATGGGATGTATTTAGGGAAGCAGTGATGGCTTGCGCAAAAGATGCTTGTGGCATGAGAAGAGTGGGAGGTGGGTTGATTAGAAAAGGTAGTGAGTGGTGGGATGAAGAAGTAAGATTATTAGTGAAAGAGAAGAGAGAGGCATTTGGACGATTTTTGCAGGGAAAAAATGCAAATGAGTGGAGAGGTATAAAACAAAGAGGCAGGAGGTTAAGAGAAAGGTGCAAGAGGTGAAAAAGAGGGCAAATGAGAGTTGGGATGAGAGAGTATCATTAAATTTTAGGGAGAATAAAAAGATGTTTTGGAAGGAGGAAAATAAAGTGCATAAGAGGAGTGAGCAAATGGGAACTTCAGTGAAGGGGGGTAATGGGGAGGTGATAACAAGTAGTGGTGATGTGAGAAGGAGATGGACTGAGTATTTTGAAGGTTTGTTGAATGTGTTTGATGATAGAGTGGCAGATATAGGGTGTTTTGGTCGAGGTGGTGTGCAAACTGAGAGGGTTAGGGAGAATGATTTGGGAAATAGAAAAGAGGTAGTAAAAGCTTTACGGAAAATGAAAGCCAGCAAGGCAGCAGGTATGGATAGTATTGCAGTGGAATTTATTAAAAAAGGGGGTGACTGTATTGTTGACTGGTTGGTAAGGTTATTTAATGTATGTATGATTCATGGTGAGGTGCCTGAGGATTGGCGGAATGCTTACATAGTGCCATTGTACAAAGGCAAAGGGGATAAGAGTGAGTGCTCAAATTACAGAGGCATAAGTTTGTTGAGTATTCCTGGTAAATTATATGGGAGGGTATTGATTGAGAGGGTGAAGGCATATACAGAGCATCAGATTGCGGAAGAGCAGTGTGGTTTCAGAAGTGGTAGAGGATGTGTTGATCAGGTGTTTGCTTTGAAGAATGAATGTGAGAAACACTTAGAAAAACAAATGGATTTGTATGTAGCATTTATGGATCTGGAGAAGGCATATGATAGAGTTGATAGAGATGCTCTGTGGAAGGTATTAAGAATATATGGTGTGGGAGGCAAGTTGTTAGAAGCAGTGAAAAGTTTTTATCGAGGATGTAAGGCATATGTACGTGTAGGAAGAGAGGAAAGCGATTGGTTCTCAGTGAATGTAGGTTTGCGGCAGGGGTGTGTGATGTCTCCATGGTTGTTTAATTTGTTTATGGATGGGGTTGTTAGGGAGGTGAATGCAAGAGTTTTGGAAAGAGGGGCAAGTATGAAGTCTGTTGGGGATGAGAGAGCTTGGGAAGTGAGTCAGTTGTTGTTCGCTGATGATACAGCGCTGGTGGATGATTCATGTGAGAAACTGCAGAAGCTGGTGACTGAGTTTGGTAAAGTGTGTGAAAGAAGAAAGTTAAGAGTAAATGTGAATAAGAGCAAGGTTATTAGGTACAGTAGGGTTGAGGGTCAAGTCAATTGGGAGGTAGGTTTGAATGGAGAAAAACTGGAGGAAGTGAAGTGTTTTAGATATCTGGGAGTGGATCTGGCAGCGGATGGAACCATGGAAGCGGAAGTGGATCATAGGGTGGGGGAGGGGGCGAAAATTCTGGGAGCCTTGAAGAATGTGTGGAAGTCGAGAACATTATCTCGGAAAGCAAAAATGGGAATGTTTGAAGGAATAGTGGTTCCAACAATGTTGTATGGTTGCGAGGCGTGGGCTATGGATAGAGTGGTGCGCAGGAGGATGGATGTGCTGGAAATGAGATGTTTGAGGACAATGTGTGGTGTGAGGTGGTTTGATCGAGTAAGTAACGTAAGGGTAAGAGAGATGTGTGGAAATAAAAAGAGCGTGGTTGAGAGAGCAGAAGAGGGTGTTTTGAAATGGTTTGGGCACATGGAGAGAATGAGTGAGGAAAGATTGACCAAGAGGATATATGTGTCGGACGTGGAGGGAACGAGGAGAAGAGGGAGACCAAATTGGAGGTGGAAAGATGGAGTGAAAAAGATTTTGTGTGATCGGGGCCTGAACATGCAGGAGGGTGAAAGGAGGGCAAGGAATAGAGTGAATTGGAGCGATGTGGTATACCAGGGTTGACGTGCTGTCAGTGGATTGAATCAGGGCATGTGAAGCGTCTGGGGTAAACCATGGAAAGCTGTGTAGGTATGTATATTTGCGTGTGTGGACGTATGTATATACATGTGTATGGGGGTGGGTTGGGCCATTTCTTTCGTCTGTTTCCTTGCGCTACCTCGCAAACGCGGGAGACAGCGACAGAGAAAAAAAAAAAAAAATAATAACAATAAGGTGAAGATTTGTATGGGTTTTCAGAAAAGAAGAGTGAATGTTGGGGTGAAGAGGGTGGTGAGAGTAAGTGAGCTTGGGAAGGAGACTTGTGTGAGGAAGTACCAGGAGAGACTGAGTACAGAATGGAAAAAGGTGAGAACAATGGAAGTAAGGGGAGTGGGGGAGGAATGGGATGTATTTAGGGAATCAGTGATGGATTACGCAAAAAATGCTTGTGGCATGAGAAGAGTGGGAGGTGGGTTGATTAGAAAGGGTAGTGAGTGGTGGGATGAAGAAGTAAGAGTATTAGTGAAAGAGACGAGAGAGGCATTTGGACGATTTTTGCAGGAAAAAAATGCAATTGAGTGGGAGATGTATAAAAGAAAGAGACAGGAGGTCAAGAGAAAGGTGCAAGAGGTGAAAAAAAGGGCAAATGAGAGTTCAGGGTGAGAGAGTATCATTAAATTTTAGGGAGAATAAAAAGATGTTCTGGAAGGAGGTAAATAAAGTGAATAAGACAAGGGAGCAAATGGGAACTTCAGTGAAGGGCGCAAATGGGAAGGTGATAACAAGTAGTGGTGATGTGAGAAAGAGATGGAGTGAGTATTTTGAAGGTTTGTTGAATGTGTTTGATGATAGAGTGGCAGATATAGGGTGTTTTGGTCGAGGTGGTGTGCAAAGTGAGAGGGCTAGGGAAAATGATTTGGTAAACAGAGAAGAGGTAGTAAAAGCTTTGCGGAAGATGAAAGCCGGCAAGGCAGCAGGTTTGGATGGTATTGCAGTGGAATTTATTAAAAAAGGGGGTGACTGTATTGTTGACTGGTTGGTAAGGTTATTTAATGTATGTATGACTCATGGTGAGGTGCCTGAGGATTGGCGAAATGCGTGCATAGTGCCATTGTACAAAGGCAAAGGGGATAAGAGTGAGTGCTCAAATTACAGAGGTATAAGTTTGTTGAGTATTCCTGGTAAATTATATGGGAAGGGTATTGATTGAGATGCATCACATGCCCTGATTCAATCCATTGACAGCACATCGACCCCAGTATACCACATCAATCCAATTCACTCTATTCCTTGCCCGCCTTACACCCTCCTGCATGTTCAGGCCCCGATCACTCAAAATCTTTTTCACTCCATCTTTCCACCTCCAATTTGCTCTCCCACTTCTCCTCGTTCCCTCACCTCTGACACATATATCCTCTTTGTCAATCTTCCCTCACTCATTCTCTCCATGTGCCCAAACCATTTCAAAACACCCTCTTCTCCTCTCTCAACCACGCTCTTCTTATTTCCACACATCTCTCTTACCCTTACATTACTTACTCGATCAAACCACCTCACACCACATATTGTCCTCAAACATCTCATTTCCAGCACATCCACCCTCCTGCGCACTACTCCAACCATATCCCATGCATGGCAACCATACAACATCGTTGGAACCACTATTCCTTCAAAAATACCCATTTTTGCTTTCCAAGATAATGTTCTCGACTTCCAAACATTCTTCAAGGCTACCAGGATTTTCACCCCCTTCCCCACCCTATGATCCACTTCCGCTTCCATGGTTCCATTCGCTGCCAGATCCACTCCCAGATATCTAAAACACTTTAATTCCTCCAGTTTTTCTCCATTCAAACTTACCTCCCAATTGACTTGACCCTCAACCCTACTGTACCTAATAACCTTGCTCTTATTCACATTTACTCTTAACTTTCTTCTTTCACACACTTTACCAAACTCAGTCACCAGCTTCTGCAGTTTCTCACATGAATCAGCCACCAGCGCTGTATCATCAGCGAACAACAACTGACTCACTTCCCAAGCTCTCTCATCCCAACAGACTGCATACTTGCCCCTCTTTCCAAAACTCTTGCATTCAACTCCCTAACAACCCCATCCATAAACAAATTAAACAACCATGGGGACATCAACCACCCCTGCCGCAAACCTATATTCACTGAGAACCAATCACTTTCCTCTCTTCCTGCACGTACATATACCTTACATCCTCGATAAAAACTTTTCACTGCTTCTAACAACTTGCCTCCCACACCATATATTCTTAGTACCTTCCACAGAGCATCTCTATCAACTCTATCATATGCCTTCTCCAGATCCATATATGCTACATACAAATCCATTTGCTTTTCTAAGTATTTCTCACATACATTCTTCAAAGCAAACACCTGATCCATGAATCCTCTACCACTTCTGAAACCACACTGCTCTTCCCCAATCTGATGCTCTGTACATGCCTTCACCCTCTCAATCAATACCCTCCCATATAATTTGCCAGGAATACTCAACAAACTTATACCTCTGTAATTAGAGCACTCACTCTTATCCCCTTTGCCTTTATACAATGGTACTCTGCACACGTTCCGCCAATCCTCAGGCACCTCACCATGAGTCATACATACATTCAATAACCTTACCAACCAGTCAACAATACAGTCACCCCCTTTTTTAATAAATTCCACTGCAATACCAACCAAACCTGCTGCCTTGCCAGCTTTCATCTTCCGCAAAGCTTTTACTACCTCTTCTCTGTTTACCAAATCATTTTCCCTAACCCTCTCACTTTGTACACCACCTCAACCAAAACGCCCAATATCTGCCACTCTATCATCAAACACATTCAACAAACCTTCAAAATACTCACTCCATCTCCTTCTCACATCACCACTACTTGTTATCACCTCCCCATTAGCCCCCTTCACTGAAGTTCCCATTTGTTCCCTTGTCTTACACACTTTATTTACCTCCTTCCAGAACATCTTTTTATTCTCCCTAAAATTTAATGATACTCTCTCACCCCAACTCTCATTTGCCCTCTTTTTCACCTCTTGCACCTTTCTCTTGACCTCCTGTCTCTTTCTTTTATACATCTCCCACGCATTTGCATTTCTTCCCTGCATAAATTGTCCAAATGCCTCTCTCTTCTCTTTCAATAATAATCTTACTTCTTCATCCCACCACTCACTACCCTTTCTAATCATATATATATATATATATATATATATATATATATATATATATATATATACATATATATATATATATATGTATATATATATTTAGACACCCCAATCCGAGTGTACGAGGAGAATGAGCACTCCCCGCGTGACTCCTTCTGTTTCCCATTTTTTAGAAAGTTAAAATTACAAGGAGGGGAGGATATCTGGACCCCCGCTCCCGTCCCCTCTAGTCGCCTTCTACGACACATGAGGCGTGTGGATGTAACCAAGATGTGAAAAAAGGAGAGATAGGTAGTATGTTTGAGGAAAGGAACCTGGATGTTTTGGCTCTGAGTGAAACGAAGCTCAAGGGTAAAGGGGAAGAGTGGTTTGGGAATGTCTTGGGAGTAAAGTCAGGGGTTAGTGAGAGGACAAGAGCAAGGGAAGGAGTAGCACAACTCCTGAAACAGGAGTTGTGGGAGTATGTGATAGAATGTAAGAAAGTAAATTCTCGATTAATATGGGTAAAACTGAAAGTTGATGGAGAGAGATGGATGATTATTGGTGCATATGCACCTGGGCATGAGAAGAAAGATCATGAGAGGCAAGTGTTTTGGGAGCAGCTGAATGAGCGTGTTAATGGTTTTGATGCACAAGACCGGGTTATAGTGATGGGTGATTTGAATGCAAAGGTGAGTACCTTTGCAATGTGGCAGTTGAGGTAATAATTGGTATACATGGGGTGTTCAGTGTTGTAAATGGAAATGGTGAAGAGCTTGTAGATTTATGTGCTAAAAAAGGACTGGTGATTGGGAATACCTGGTTTAAAAAGCAATATATACATAAGTATACGTATGTAAGTAGGAGAGATGGCCAGAGAGCGTTATTGGATTACGTGTTAATTGACAGGCGTGCGAAAGAGAGACTTTTGGATGTTAATGCTGAGAGGTGCAACTGGAGGGATGTCTGATCATTATCTTGTGGAGGCTAAGGTGAAGATTTGTATGGGTTTTCAGAAAAGAAGAGTGAATGTTGGGGTGAAGAGGGTGGCGAGGGTAAGTGAGCTTGGGAAGGAGACTTGTGTGAGGAAGTACCAGGAGAGACTGAGTACAGAATGGAAAAAGGTGAGAACAATGGAAGTAAGGGGAGTGGGGGAGGAATGGGATGTATTTAGGGAATCAGTGATGGATTGCGCAAAAGATGCTTGTGGCATGAGAAGAGTGGGAGGTGGGTTGATTAGAAAGGGTAGTGAGTGGTGGGATGAAGAAGTAATAGTATTAGTGAAAGAGAAGAGAGAGGCATTTGGACAATTTTTGCAGGGAAAAAATGCAATTGAGTGGGAGATGTATAAAAGAAAGAGGCAGGAGGTCAAGAGAAAGGTGCAAGAGGTGAAAAAGAGGGCAAATGAGAGTTGGGGTGAGAAAGTATCATTAAATTTCAGGGAGAATAAAAAGATGTTCTGGAAGGAGGTAAATAAAGTGCGTAAGACAAGGGAGCAAATGGGAACTTCAGTGAAGGGTGCAAATGGGGAGGTTATAACAAGTAGTGGTGATGTGAGGAGGAGATGGAGTGAGTATTTTGAAGGTTTGTTGAATGTGTTTGATGATAGAGTGGCAGATATAGGATGTTTTGGTCAAGGTGGTGTGCAAAGTGAGAGGGTTAGGGAAAATGATTTGGTAAACAGAGAAGAGGTAGTAAAAGCTTTGCGGAAGATGAAAGCCGGCAAGGCAGCAGGTTTGGATGCTATTGCAGTGGAATTTATTAAAAAAGGGGGTGACTGTATTGTTGACTGGTTGGTAAGGTTACTTAATGTATGTATGACTCATGGTGAGGTGCCTGAGGATTGGCGGAATGCATGCATAGTGCCACTGTACAAAGGCAAAGGGGATAAAAGTGAGTGCTCAAATTACAGAGGTATAAGTTTGTTGAGTATTCCTGGTAAATTATGTGGGAGGGTATTGATTGAGAGGGTGAAGGCATGTACAGAGCATCAGCTTGGGGAAGAGCAGTGTGGTTTCAGAAGTGGTAGAGGATGTGTGGATCAGGTGTTTGCTTTGAAGAATGTATGTGAGAAATACTTAGAAAAGCAAATGGATTTGTATGTAGCATTTATGGATCTGGAGAAGGCATATGATAGAGTTGATAGAGATGCTCTGTGAAAGGTATTAAGAATATATGGTGTGGGAGGCAAGTTGTTAGAAGCAGTGAAAAGTTTTTATCGAGGATGTAAGGCATGTGTACGTGTAGGAAGAGAGGAAAGTAATTGGTTCTCAGTGAATGTTGGTTTGCGGCAGGGGTGTGTGATGTCTCCATGGTTGTTTAATTTGTTTATGGATGGGGTTGTTAGGAAGGTACATGCAAGAGTTTTGGAAAGAGGAGCAAGTATGAAGTCTGTTGTGGATGAGAGAGCTTGGGAAGTGAGTCAGTTGTTGTTCGCTGATGATACAGCGCTGGTGGCTGATTCATGTGAGACTGTAGAAGCTGGGTTGGGCCATTTCTTTCGTCTGTTTCCTTGCGCTACCTTGCAAATGCGGGAGACAGCGGCAAAAAAAAAAATATATATATATATATATATATATATATATATATATATATATATATATATATATAAATATATATATATATGAAGGAGGTAAATAAAGTGCGTAAGACAAGGGAGCAAATGGGAACTTCAGTGAAGGGTGCTAATGGGGAGGTGATAACAAGTAGTGGTGATGTGAGGAGATGGAGTGAGTATTTTATTTATTTTATTTATTATTTTGCTTTGTCGCTGTCTCCCGTGTTAGCGAGGTAGCGCAAGGAAACAGACGAAAGAATGGCCCAACCCGCCCACATACACGTGTATATACATACACGTCCACACACGCAAATATACATACCTATACATCTCAATGTACACATATATATACACACACAGACATATACCTATATACACACGTACATAATTCATACTGTCTGCCTTTATTTGTTCCCATCGCCACCTCGCCACACATGGAATAACAACCCCCTCCCCCCTCATGTGTGCGAGGTAGCGCTAGGAAAAGACAACAAAGGCCACATTCGTTCACACTCAGTCTCTAGCTGTCATGTAATAATGCACCGAAACCACAGCTCCCTTTCCACATCCAGGCCCCACACAACTTTCCATGGTTTACCCCAGACGCTTCACATGCCCTGGTTCAATCCATTGACAGCACGTCAACCCCGGTATACCACATCGTTCCGATTCACTCTATTCCTTGCATGCCTTTCACCCTCCTGCATGTTCAGGCCCCGATCACTTAAAATCTTTTTCACTCCATATTTCCATCTAAAATTTGGTCTCCCAATTCTCCTCGTTCCCTCCATCTCTGCCACATATATCATCTTGGTCAATCTTTCCTCACTCATTCTCTCCATGTGACCAAACCATTTTAAAACACCCTCTTCTGCTCTCTCAACCACACTTTTTATTTCCACACATCTCTCTTACCCTTACATTACTTACTCGATCAAACCACCTCACACCACATATTGCCCTCAAACATCTCATTTTCAGCACGTCCACCCTCCTGTGCACAACTCTATCCATAGCCCACACCTCGCAACCATACAACATTGTTGGAACCACCATTCCTTCAAACATACCCATTTTTTATATATATATATATATATATATATATATATATATATATATATATATATATATATATATACATATACATATATACACAGAGATATGCATGTATACACATCTACATAATTCATTCTTGCTGCCTTTATTCAGAGGAAGCAAGGCAATTAAAGAGTGTGTGTGTAACTGATATGCTTAAAATAAACTCAATACATGAATGATATATTCACTTTTTAGCTTATTGAGTGTGATATCCTTATGGCAGGTGAGCGGAACAATAATGCTGTTGGGCAGGAGGCAGTCGAGGATGATACATGTTGACATTTGACGTCTACCCCAAAGTTCATTACACAAAGGTGCCATCATTCCACCATCCTACTGCTGGTAGACATTCCTTCATGGTGGAGAGATCTTCATATCCTTCATGAGAAAATACAAAAGGCAAACATTACTTTTAAAATACTAAGTTAATCAATGAGTTAACTTGAATCATTGGTAGTATGTATATCACTAAGAAATGAGGTGCACTTCATTTCAAAGGCAGTACCAAGACATGTAAAAAGGTCATCTGGATGACATTACTCAATGAGACCTTAACTGGGGCAGTAAAAGATAAATTCATATCAACAAGATTTAAGAAAGAGATCCACAAAGACATTCTTTGTTGACACTCAACACTGTCATTTATGTTGCATTTGCTCAATGTCGTCATCACAGGTCTTCTCCTACAGAGCAAGGTGAGTCTCAGCTGATGAGGTGGGTGACTGGCTGACCAAGCTGTGGGTTGCATAGGCCATGGTCCATAGATCTATGCAACCATCTCAACCTGACCTGGGTAATACACTTTGTATATATATCGTCTTAATATTCTCCAATATACACCCTACAGCCTTTCTGATAAGTACAGGAAATGTGCTGAAAAGCCTTATACCCTGGATGTTACGGGGTTTTCCTTCGATGCTTCCTGCAATTTTTCAAAATGCATTCTAGACCATTTTAAATGTAAATAATATGCTCCTCCCTCTGTGTCCAAAGACTATGGTCTTAATGATTCTGTAAGACATTGGTCAAGGGTTGGGGATCCCACAAGTGTAAACCTCCTTCTCCCTACGGTACAAACAGGTAATTTATTTTGGTAATTAATTACGACACAAATCGTAAACTGTCATAACCCAGTCTAATGTAGCTTGTCTCATGAAACACGCTGCCCTTGGACACTAACTGTTATCACTAAGTACTTACTTTAGAATTTCTCTGGTACATTTGAAAATAATTTCCCATATGGGTGTCCCGTGTCACCAATTAAATGGCTAGAAATGTGGCGATAACTCAGGAAACAATTCGAACTTGGAGCTTACCTCACAACACCTCAACAAAACCCAGCGCCTACCACCACGGTCAAACGTTTTCCTATTTCTTACACAGATTCATATAAATTATAAATTTTGGGGGTCTAATCATAGAAATAAATTAATAGATGTTAACCCGTAATATAAGGGAATAGTGTAAGGGCTATGGAGAATAATATACGCAATTTATACATAACATAAACAATGATCTGCCTCTTACCTGGGACTCTCCACTCAGCGGTAACTTTAAATGTCTGGTGAACAAATTTATTATATCAATTTTTCGTATTTTTTCTTCTCACTCTCAATTCTTCATATATATATATATATATATATATATATATATATATATATATATATATATATATATATATATGTGTGTGTGTGTGTGTGTGTCCCAACGTTATAGTTGAAGACTAGAGCTATTATACTTCATGACGTAAGTGGTGCAGGTAGTTGTGGCCGCCACCATTAGAGCAATATATTTGTTCTCACTGTAACGTGATGGAGATCATGAAGATCAGCACAACGTAAGTGATTCACTGTAGTTACATGACCCACCACTACGGCTGCTAATCGTGCTAGAGGACCATATAAATTGATCAATTGCACGTGATAATAAGAAGACTGGTGAGTGGAGCATTACGATCAAGCAGCGAGTGCTGTGTTATGCTATGCTGTGTTATGCTATACTGTGCTATGCTATGCTATGCTCTGCTATGCTATGCTGTGCCTCAGTGTGTCCGGTGCCTCGCCAGACCCACAAGTGGTGGTTACCTCCAGCCCGGATGGCCACATCCAGGATCGCAGTTACACAAATTACATTTTCAATATTTCTTAACGTCTAAAGAGAAAATGTCCAAGTCTAGGATGATATTGATCATATGTGTAATATGTACATTGTATTGATCGCGAAATGTTTCTATGATTTTCACCAGAATGTTGAAATGGCCGAATGTTGATGACTTCCGCACGATGTGAGTCTACCACCATGTCCTGCCACCACAGCCAAATGTTTCGTAAAATTTCCACTGCCTTTCCGATGTATAACGTAAGATAGCGACACATATATTAATATAGATTCAATAGCATATTTTTCATGTAACTTGAGACATTAGTGATGTATAAATCGTAATATATCACATACGAATATTCAATATTCAAACATAAAATCAGACAATTATTGTTTCCTCACAGACCTTTAATGAGCGTCTACTTCCTTCTGGTGACAGGGTCAGGCAACCGACTCTGGTCACATTCCAGTAATTATCGTTCATTTTCTCTATATACCCACACAGAGACAACCAATAAATGTCTAAGACCACATATGAGATGGTTATCAAGGCACCAAGAAGACGCCACTGCTGGGAAGTGTACTTCGCAGTCATATTGGCCGAATAAATTGAATCATCTGGCGTTTTATCTTTAATATTATTATTGTACATCTAAATATTTTGGTAACCGGTTGTTTCGTTCGAGGAGTTTCCCTTCTCCATTTGCTGTTGTCGCCCGTTACAGATGAGTCGACCATAAACAACGATAAACAAATGTTTATTGGCTTATAATGACTGTTATGTGGGGACTCCACGCTCAGCAGGCGAGCTTTAATCCCACTTCACATCAGATAACTTCTTTTTCCTGAAGTCAATTTCACGGTGTACACTAAAGAAAAGTTTGTCACAATAGATACACGGGTTGTGTGCGGTATTACATAAACCGTAGTGATGCATTACGAAATATCTATTTCCTGTAAACTGCAATAAACAAACCTCTTGTCAACCATTCATAGCCTCTCTTAAGGTGTGATCATATATTATTATGTGTGTAACGATTAAAGGAAATGACAAATCCATATTCTGAAACATACCTATACTAAACCTACAGAAGATACTTGAGGCATAAATCATAAGCACTCATGCATAGAATACATTTCTTGTTACAAAGCCAATATATATATATATATATATATATATATATATATATATATATATATATATATATATATATATATATAAATATATATATATATATATATATATATATATATATATATATATATATATATATATATATATATCTTTCTTTCTTTCAAACTATTCGCCATTTCCCTTTCCCGCATTAGCGAGGTAGCGTTAAGAACAGAGGACTGGGCCTTTGAGGGAATACCCTCACCTGGCGCAATTCTCTGTTCCCTCTTTTGGAAAATCAAAAAAAAAAAAACATATATATATATATATATATATATATATATATATATATATATATATATATATATATATATTTTTTTTTTTTTTTTTTTTATACTTTGTCGCTGTCTCCCGCGTTTGCGAGGTAGCGCAAGGAAACAGACGAAAGAAATGGCCCAACCCCCCCCATACACATGTACATACACACGTCCACACACACAAATATACATACCTACACAGCTTTCCATGGTTTACCCCGGACGCTTCACATGCCTTGATTCAATCCACTGACAGCACGTCAACCCCTGTATACCACATCGCTCCAATTCACTCTATTCCTTGCCCTCCTTTCACCCTCCTGCATGTTCAGGCCCCGATCACACAAAATCTTTTTCACTCCATCTTTCCACCTCCAATTTGGTCTCCCTCTTCTCCTCGTTCCCTCCACCTCCGACACATATATCCTCTTGGTCAATCTTTCCTCACTCATTCTCTCCATGTGCCCAAACCATTTTAAAACACCCTCTTCTGCTCTCTCAACCACGCTCTTTTTATTTCCACACATCTCTCTTACCCTTACGTTACTTACTCGATCAAACCACCTCACACCACACATTATCCTCAAACATCTCATTTCCAGCACATCCATCCTCCTGCGCACAACTCTATCCATAGCCCACGCCTCGCAACCATACAACATTGTTGGAACTACTATTCCTTCAAACATACCCATTTTTGCTTTCCGGGATAATGTTCTCGACTTCCACACATTTTTCAAGGCTCCCAAAATTTTCGCCCCCTCCCCCACCCTATGATCCACTTCCGCTTCCATGGTTCCATCCGCTGACAGATCCACTCCCAGATATCTAAAACACTTCACTTCCTCCAGTTTTTCACCATACAAACTCACCTCCCAATTGACTTGACCCTCAACCCTACTGTACCTAATAACCTTGCTCTTATTCACATTTACTCTTAACTTTCTTCTTCCACACACTTTACCAAACTCAGTCACCAGCTTCTGCAGTTTCTCACATGAATCCGCCACCAGCGCTGTATCATCAGCGAACAACAACTGACTCACTTCCCAAGATCTCTCATCCCCAACAGACTTCATACTTGCCCCTCTTTCCAAGACTCTTGCATTTACCTCCCTAACAACCCCATCCATAAACAAATTAAACAACCATGGAGACATCACACACCCCTGCCGCAAACCTACATTCACTGAGAACCAATCACTTTCCTCTCTTCCTACACGTACACATGCCTTACATCCTCGATAAAAACTTTTCACTGCTTCTAACAACTTGCCTCCCACACCATATATTCTTAATACCTTCCACAGAGCATCTCTATCAACTCTATCATATGCCTTCTCCAGATCCATAAATGCTACATACAAATCCATTTGCTTTTCTAAGTATTTCTCACATACATTCTTCAAAGCAAACACCTGATCCACACATCCTCTACCACTTCTGAAACCACACTGCTCTTCCCCAATCTGATGCTCTGTACATGCCTTCACCCTCTCAATCAATACCCTCCCATATAATTTACCAGGAATACTCAACAAACTTATACCTCTGTAATTTGAGCACTCACTCTTATCCCCTTTGCCTTTGTACAATATATATATATATATATATATATATATATATATATATATATATATATATATTTTTTTTTTCCCGCTGTCTCCGCGTTTGCGAGGTAGCGCAAGGAACCAGACGAAAGAAATGGCCCAACCCACCCCCATACACATGTATATACATACGTCCACACACGCAAATATACATACCTACACAGCTTTCCATGGTTTACCCAAGACGCTTCACATGCCCTGATTCAATCCACTGACAGCACGTCAACCTCGGTATACCACATCGATCCAATTCACTCTATTCCTTGCCCTCCTTTCACCCTCCTGCATGTTTAGGCCCCGATCACACAAAATCTTTTTCACTCCATCTTTCCACCTCCAATTTGGTCTCCCACTTCTCCTCGTTCCCTCCACCTCCGACACATATATCCTCTTGGTCAATCTTTCCTCACTCATTCTCTCCATGTGCCCAAACCATTTCAAAACACCCTCTTCTGCTCTCTCAACCACGCTCTTTTTATTTCCACACATCTCTCTTACCCTTCCGTTACTTACTCGATCAAACCACCTCAAACCACACATTGTCCTCAAACATCTCATTTCCAGCACATCCATCCTCCTGCGCACAACTCTATCCATAGCCCACGCCTCGCAACCATACAACATTGTTGGAACCACTATTCCTTCAAACATACCCATTTTTGCTTTCCGAGATAATGTTCTCGACTTCCACACATTCTTCAAGGCTCCCAGGATTTTTGCCCCCTCCCCTACCCTATGATCCACTTCCGCTTCCATGGTTCCATCCGCTGCCAGATCCACTCCCAGATATCTAAAACACTTCACTTCCTCCAGTATTTCTCCATTCAAACTTACCTCCCAATTGACTTGACCCTCAACCCTACTGTACCTAATAACCTTGCTCTTATTCACATTTACTCTTAACTTTCTTCTTTCACACACTTTACCAGACTCAGTCACCAGCTTCTGCAGTTTCTCACATGAATCAGCCACCAGCGCTGTATCATCAGCGAACAACAACTGACTCACTTCCCAAGATCTCTCATCCCCAACAGACTTCATACTTGCCCCTCTTTCCAAAACTCTTGCATTCACCTCCCTAACAATCCCATCCATAAACAAATTAAACAACCATGGAGACATCACACACCCCTGCCGCAAACCTACATTCACTGAGAACCAATCACTTTCCTCTCTTCCTACACGTACACATGCCTTACATCCTCGATAAAAACATTTCACTGCCTCTAACAACTTGCCTCCCACACCATATATTCTTAATACCTTCCACAGAGCATCTCTATCAACTCTATCATATGCCTTCTCCAGATCCATAAATGCTACACACAAATCCATTTGCTTTTGTAAGTATTTCTCACATACATTCTTCAAAGCAAACACCTGATCCACACATCCTTTACCACTTCTGAAACCACACTGCTCTTCCCCAATCTGATGCTCTGTACATGCCTTCACCCTCTCAATCAATCAATCAATATATATATATATATATATATATATATATATATATATATATATATATATATATATATATATATATATATATATATATATATATATATTTTTTTTTTTTTTTTTTTTTTTTTGCTTTGTCGCTGTCTCCCGCGTTTGCGAGGTAGCGCAAGGAAACAGACGAAAGAAATGGCCCAACCCACCCCCATACACATGTATATACATACGTCCACACACTCAAATATACATACCTACACAGCTTTCCATGGTTTACCCCACACGCTTCACATGCCCTGATTCAACCCACTGACAGCACGTCAACCCCGGTATACCACATCGATCCAATTCACTCTGTTCCTTGCCCTCCTTTCACCCTCCAGCATGTTCAGGCCCCGATCACACAAAATCTTTTTCACTCCATCTTTCCACCTCCAATTTGGTCTCCCACTTCTCCTCGTTCCCTCCACCTTCGACACATATATCCTCTTGGTCAATCTTTCCTCACTCATTCTCTCCATGTGCCCAAACCATTTCAAAACACCCTCTTCTGCTCTCTCAACCACGCTCTTTTTATTTCCACACATCTCTCTTACCCTTACGTTACTTACTCGATCAAACCACCTCACACCACACATTGTCCTCAAACACTTCATTTCCAGCACATCCATCCTCCTGCGCACAACTCTATCCGTAGCCCACGCCTCGCAACCATACAACATTGTTGGAACCACTATTCCTTCAAACATACCCATTTTTGCTTTCCGAGATAATGTTCTCGACTTCCACACATTCTTCAAGGCTCCCAGAATTTTCGCCCCCTCCCCCACCCTATGATCCACTTCCGCTTCCGTGGTACCATCCGCTGCCAGATCCACTCCCAGGTATCTAAAACACTTTATGTATGTATATATCAAGATGTGGCAAAAAAAAGTAATTCCCATAGCTTAGTGAGGCATTTACACCTTCCTCCCCACTATTTTTGTTTGTTTATTAAGTGTTAACTCTGTGTTTACAGTAAGGCAAGTGAGTGTTGCTGGACCACTGGTACATCTTATGACGGCTGGCTGGTTGGGCAGAATTGTGCCCCTGATTGATACAATATGAAAGGTGACCTCGGGAGAACTCAGCCCGCCCTAGTGCGTCCGGCTCTACTCTGGGATGCTTTTCGGTCTCATCAGCTGCCTCATTTTTTTTTTTTTTTATCTTTTACGAAAGTCGAGACCACTGAAAGATATTGCCAATTTTGCATAGGTTACGTTAAGATAGCTGTATGACCTTACATACCAAACCCTTTGCAATGTTTCAAATCCAAAAGTATGGCCATCTCGTTGTGGAAAGTGCGCCAGCGAGGACCACGATGCTGACTCTTTCACGACCAAGGTAGTACTTTGCATTAATTGTGGGGAAGGCAACCACCCAAGCTCGTACCGAGAATGTTCACGGTTCAAGTTTGAGAAGGAAGTCTGCACGGTTTAGGCAAAGGAGAACATTTCATGTGGTAAGGAAAGGAAGAGGGTGAAGGAGACTCACGACACTCCCAAACCCAATGTGTCCTATGCTATGGCAATGAAAAGTAAGCCTGTCATGGTCACAAGTGCCATGCAAACAACGCAAATTGCTGAACCACGACTCATGACGAATCCACGACCAATCAAACTGACGCTGACTCGTTGCACTCGTACTCCAGCGCCACCTGCTCTGTTTACTCCACAAAGGTGAAAGAGGACAAGATGATATGTACCAAAAGAAACTGTCACGCGTCATTCTTCCTGTGGCTCCAGGGAGGAAGGCCACCTCGACTAAGACTTCTCCAGTGGAATCTGTGGAATGAATGGACGATATGTATCCGTCGCCACAATCAGGAGCCGATCTCACAAGGATGATCTGCTAAATAAATCTTACACCAACGTATTCACTACCATTCTGTGGAATATTAGAAGTCTTAGGAATAAGAAAGCACATCCGGTATTTGCCTATAAGAGACCAATCTGATCAGCACGGTCGAAGATTGCGCTGTTTTAGATAACTATCACCCGTACAGAAGAGATGAAGATCATGGGGTAACCATCTATGTACACTAAAGCTTACCCCATACAGGAGTGACTTAAAGTTCTACTATAAAAGCCGTGGCATTTAGAATAAAATTTAGTAACACGTACCTGGCCATTTGTTTACTTTACTGTCCTGGTTTCAATTCACTTGATGATGATTTCACCTCACTTTTCAGTCATTTATCATATAGAAATTAATTCTTGGAAATTTCAACGCTCATCATCATCATCGGTGGGAAGTAAACGGGCAGACTCTCCTGGGAAACAAATGATAATTAAATAATCAATTCTAATCTCGTTCTTCTGAACGATGGTAGTGGAACACATGTAGATGATCGGACAGGAAACATCTCAGCCATCGACCTATCTTTGTCATCCACAGATATACTAGATTACATCTGACATACTTATGACGACTCCTTGGGAAGTGACCACGTCCCAGTCGACGACCCAGTTGACATAACCAACGTTATCGTCAGGAGATTCTCAGACTAAGTAGCTCGGCCATTTATGATCGTCGGTTTTACACCACAAACGTCAAGCCGAGCAAACAGTGATTGACTCTGATACAGAAGATAAAAATACACATTAACTTATTTAACTTTAAGAAATTACTTCTTGTCTTGAAATCTTGTAAAGGTTCCAAGTCCAGGACCCAGCAGGACAACCTACGAGATGATTCAGGCAGCTTAGTCAGGCTAAACTGACTAAGGTGTTAGCATTGTACAATATGATTAAGACGTCTAAAACGTTTCCAAACTCATGGCACTTTGTGCACACCATCCCCATCCCAATCTGGACGCTAAATATCAATTACAAAAAGATAGCTTCAACATATTGCATTGACGAGCTGCATTTGTAAGGCTATGTACAAACAATGGTTGATAAAAGGCTTATTTTCCATTAGAATTACAATATCACTAAATCATGAACAGTGGGCATTCTATACAAACAAATGCACAATGGATCATTTAACAGATTTTTTTTTTAATTTTCCAAAAGAAGGAGCAGAGAAGGGGGCTAGGTGAGGATATTCCCTCAAAGGTCCAGTCCTCTGTTCTCAACGCTACCCCGCTAACGCGGAAAATGGCGAATAGTATAAAAGAAAGAAAAGAAATATATATATATATATATATATATATATATATATATATATATATATATATATAAACAGAAAAGGTAGTAAAAGCTTTGCGGAAGATGAAAGCCGGCAAGGCAGCGGGTTTGGATGGCACTGCAGTGGAATTCATTAAAAAGGGGGTGACTGTATTTTTGACTGGTTGGTAAGATTATTTAATGTATGTATGACTCATGGTAAGGTGCCTGAGGATTGGCGGAATGCTTGCATACTGCCATTGTACAAAGGCAAAGGGGACAAAGGTGAGTGCTCAAATTACAGAGGTGTAAGTTTGTTGAGTATTCCTGGGAAATTATATGGGAGGGTACTGATTGAGAGGGTGAAGGCATGTACAGAGCATCAGATTGGGGAAGAGCAGTGTGGTTTCAGAAGTGATAGAGGATGTGTGGATCAGGTGTTTGCTTTGAAGAATGTATGTGAGAAATACTTAGAAAAACAAATGGATTTGTATCTAGCACTTATGGATCTGGAGAAGGCAATGATAGAGTTGATAGAGATGCTCTGTGGAAGGTATTAAGAATATATGGTGTGGGAGGCAAGTTGTTAGAAGCAGTGAAAAGTTTTTATCGAGGATGTAAGGCATGTGTACGTGTAGGAAGAGAGGAAAGTGATTGGTTCTCAGTGAATGTAGGTTTGCGGCAGGGGTGTGTGATGTCTCCATGGTTGTTTAATTTGTTTATGGATGGGGTTGTTAGGGAGGTGAATGCAAGAGTTTTGGAAAGAGGGGCAAGTATGCAGTCTGTTGTGGATGAGAGAGTTTGGGAAGTGAGTCAGTTGTTGTTCGCTGATGATACAGCGCTGGTGGCTGATTCATGTGAGAAACTGCAGAAGCTGGTGATTGAGTTTGGTAAAGTGTGTGAAATAGAAAGTTGAGAGTAAATGTGAATAAGAGCAAGGTTATTAGGTACAGTAGGGTTGAGGGTCAAGTCAACTGGGAGGTAAGTTTGAATGGAGAAAAACTGGAGGAAGTGAAGTGTTTTAGATATCTGGGAGTGGATTTGGCAGCAGATGGAACCATGGAAGTGGAAGTGAATCATAGGGTGAGGGGGGGGGGCGAAAATTCTGGGAGCCTTAAAGAATGTGTGGAAGTCGAGAACATTATCTCCGAAAGCAAAATGGGTACGTTTGAAGGAATAGTGGTTCCAACAATGTTGTATGGTTGCGAGGCGTGGGCTATGGATAGAGTTGGGCGCAGGAGGGTGGATGTGCTGGAAATGAGATGTTTGAGGACAATATGTGGTGTGAGGTGGTTTGATCGAGTAAGTAACGTAAGGGTAAGAGAGATGTGTGGTAATAAAAAGAGTGTAGTTGAGAGAGCAGAAGAGGGTATTTTGAAATGGTTTGGTCACATGGAGAGAATGAGTGAGGAAAGATTGACTAAGACGATATATGTGTCAGAGGTGGAGGGAACGAGGTGAAGTGGGAGACCTAATTGGAGGCGGAAAGATGGAGTGAAAAAGATTTTGAGTGATCGGGGCCTGAACATGCAGGAGGGTGAAAGGCATGCAAGGAATAGAGTGAATTGGAACGATGTGGTATACCGGGGTCGACGTGCTGTCAATGGATCGAACCAGGGCATGTGAAGCGTCTGGGGTAAACCATGGAAAGTTCTGTGGGGCCTGGATGTGGAAAGGGAGCTGTGGTTTCGGTGCATTATTACATGACAGATAGAGACTGAGTGTGAGCGAATGGGGCCTTTGTTGTCTTCCTAGTGCTACCTCGTGCACGGGAGGGGGGAGGGGGTTGTTATTCCATGTGTGGCGGGGTGGCGATGGGAATGAATAAAGGCAGACAGTATGAATTATGTACACAGCTTTCCATGGTTTACCCCAGACGCTTCACATGCCTTGATTCAATCCACTGACAGCACGTCAACCCCGGTATACCACATCGCTCCAATTCACTCTATTCCTTGCCCTCCTTTCACCCTCCTGCATGTTCAGGCCCCGATCACACAAAATCTTTTACACACCATCTTTCCACCTCCAATTTGGTCTCCCTCTTCTCCTCGTTCCCTCCACCTCCGACACATATATCCTCTTGGTCAATCTTTCCTCACTCATTCTCTCCATGTGCCCAAACCATTTCAAAACACCCTCTTCTGCTCTCTCAACCACGCTCTTTTTATTTCCACACATCTCTCTTACCCTTACGTTACTTACTCGATCAAACCACCTCACACCACACATTGTCCTCAAACATCTCATTTCCAGCACATCCATCCTCCTGCGCACAACTCTATCCATAGCCCACGCCTCGCAACCATACAACATTGTTGGAACCACTATTCCTTCAAACATACCCATTTTTGCTTTCCGAGATAATGTTCTCGACTTCCACACATTCTTCAAGGCTCCCAGAATTTTCGCCCCCTCCCCCACCCTATGATCCACTTCCGCTTCCATGGTTCCATCCGCTGCCAGATCCACTCCCAGATATCTAAAACACTTCACTTCCTCCAGTTTTTCTCCATTCAAACTCACCTCCCAATTGACTTGACCCTCATCCCTACTGTACCTAATAACTTTACTCTTATTCACATTTACTCTTAACTTTCTTCTTTCACACACTTTACCAAACTCAGTTACCAGCTTCTGCAGTTTCTCACATGAATCAGCCACCAGCGCTGTATCATCAGCGAACAGCAACTGACTCACTTCCCAAGCTCTCTCATCCCCAACAGAGTTCATACTTGCCCCTCTTTCCAAAACTCTTGCATTCACCTCCCTAACAACCCCATCCATAAACAAATTAAACAACCATGGAGACATCACACACCCCTGCCGCAAACCTACATTCACCGAGAACCAATCACTTTCCTCTCTTCCTACACGTACACATGCCTTACATCCTCGATAAAAACTTTTCACTGCTTCTAACAACTTGCCTCCCACACCATATATTCTTAATACCTTCCACAGAGCATCTCTGTCAACTCTATCATATGCCTTCTCCAGATCCATAAATGCTACATACAAATCCATTTGCTTTTCTAAGTATTTCTCACATACATTCTTCAAAGCAAACACCTGATCCACACATCCTCTACCACTTCTGAAACCACACTGCTCTTCCCCAATCTGATGCTCTGTACATGCCTTCACCCTCTCAATCAATACCCTCCCATATAATTTACCAGGAATACTCAACAAACTTATACCTCTGTAATTTGAGCACTCACTCTTATCCCCTTTGCCTTTGTACAATGGCACTATGCACGCATTCCGCCAATCCTCAGACACCTCACCATGAGTCATACATACATTAAATAACCTTACCAACCAGTCAACAATACAGTAACCCCCATTTTAATAAATTCCACTGCAATACCATCCAAACATGGGGTGTTCAGTGTTGTAAATGGAAATGGTGAAGAGCTTGTAGATTTATGTGCTGAAAAAAGACTGATGATTGGGAATACCTGGTTTAAAAATCGAGATATACATAAGTATACTTATGTAAGTAGGAGAGATGGCCAGAAAGCGTTATTGGATTACGTGTTAATTGACAGGCGCGCGAACGAGAGACTTTTGGATGTTAATGTGCTGAGAGGTGCAACTGGAGGGATGTCTGATCATTATCTTGTGGAGGCTAAGGTGAGGATTTGTATGGGTTTTCAGAAAAGAAGAGTGAATGTTGGGGTGAAGAGGGTGGTGAGAGTAAGTGAGCTTGGGAAGGAGACTTGTGTGAGGAAGTATCAGGAGAGACTGAGTACAGAATGGAAAAAGGTGAGAACAATGGAAGTAAGGGGAGTGGGGGAGGAATGGGATGTATTTAGGGAATCAGTGATGGATTGCGCAAAAGATGCTTGTGGCATGAGAAGAGTGGGAGGTGGGTTGATTAGAAAGGGTAGTGAGTGGTGGGATGAAGAAGTAAGAGTATTAGTGAAAGAGAAGAGAGGCATTTGGACGATTTTTGCAGGGAAAAAATGCAATTGAGTGGGAGACGTATAAAAGAAAGAGACAGGAGGTCAGAGAAAGGTGCAAGAGGTGAAAAAAAGGGCAAATGAGTGTTGGGGTGAGAGAGTATCATTAAATTTTAGGGAGAATAAAGAGATGTTCTGGAAGGAGGTAAATAAAGTGCGTAAGACAAGGGAGCAAATGGGAACTTCAGTGAAGGGCGCAAATGGGGAGGTGATAACAAGTAGCGGTGATGTGAGAAGGAGATGGAATGAGTATTTTGAAGGTTTGTTGAATGTGTTTGATGATAGAGTGGCAGATATAGGGTGCTTTGGTCGAGGTGGTGTGCAAAGTGAGAGGGTTAGGGAAAATGATTTGGTAAACAGAGAAGAGGTACTAAAAGCTTTGCGGAAGATATATATATATATATATATATATATATATATATATATATATATATATATATATATATATATATATATATATATAAAGACTTTGGAGTGTTCTTAGATATGGAAAAACCCTTTGACATGACATGGCGAATCGGGATCATAAGCGCACTTTATGGTGTTGGATTAAGAGGTTGTTTACCTATTTTCATTTATCTTTTTACATAACATAACATTGCTGTCAAGATGGCAGCATCTAACGTGATCTTGGACACATTTGTCGAAGAGAATGGGTGCCGCAAGACAATATTCTGAGCCCATCATTATATAATATCATGATTAATGATATTGTCTCCATCTTCTGTCCTTTGAAACCCTAACTGATTGTGCACTGCAATATGGCACAGTTTTCAGCTGAACAGGTTCACGTTGCACTTGTGACCATTCATCGTTGGGCATGACAGTGGGGGACATCAGTTTTCACCAGCTACAAGTGTCAGATATTTTTACCCGTATTTGCAGTTAAAAGCAGATAACAACCACATTCTCTTCTGCAGTAACGGTAGGTTTCTTGGATTAAACTTTAAAAAGATCAAACGAATAGCATAAAGATTATTTGAAAGGACACTGTACTAATAGGTTAAATATTCTTAAGTATCCCTCGGGTTCATTTCTGGGAGCCGACAGGAAATCTTGATTAAGTACAAGGCCATTAATAGAAGTACACTAGACTATGGCTCTCAGGTGTCTGGTTCTGCGAGCGACTGTACCTGCGTCGTGATGACTGAACGTTAAAGTGTGGTATTGTGATGACCAGGAGAAAGAAACACGACTGCCTGCAGCTTGGCACAACAATACGAGTAGTTCCTTACAGAGGCGTCAGGCCCCAGGCCCTCAGAATACACTTCCTGGGTGAGAATGCTGGTCTGGAAGTGCATGAAGTGGACATACTGGTTAGAAATAAAATACCTCCTGGGAAAGAATCCAAAATGAATATTAAGACCAACTGGCACCCTGTGAGGAAAAAGAGATTTCGTATTGTCATACGTCATTATAGATCGGTAATTCTTTGTCCATTTCTACACAGGTGAATGTGTGGGTGAAACTGTGGTCAAACGAATGTTCTCTTACGTACAAACTGCCCAACCACTGTTTTCTATGCGGAGTTATTTGTCTTTGATAAAGCCATAGATTCTCTAATTAATCAAATTTATATTAAACCAATAATTTTTTCCAATTCTTTATCAGCTCTTAAAGCTACTGACTTTGGTGGCACCGAGTCAAATGAAATTCAGGACATTGTTAAATTAAAGTAAACTCATGTAACAGAGATATCATTTTGATTTGGGTGGCTGTTCACTGCAGCATTTACGGCATTTTCTTTTTTCTTTTTTTTTTTTGAACAGGCAGACTGGTTGGCTGTCGACCTCAGAACAAGATGAAGTCGTCCTGATCCCTCGGGATCTTGGGTGCTGCCTTTCCGTGAGAAAGAAGACAGTATTTCTTGTGTGGTAGAGTCAGTGGACCAGCCTGACCATCACAAGAAAATAGAAGCCACAAGAAGCGAACTGGACAACCTCACCCAGGAAGAACAGAAGGAAGGAAGTCACGCTATTCCGTCTATGTCTCAGCTCCACATATGACACCTACCTACAGCCTTACATCAAAAGAATTTTCCACTAAGATACCAAGCATGTCAAAGAAGCCTAACAAAAGACCACCTCCTCTAATGTAATAGGTATAACAAAAAGTTTAGTGATTTATTTTAAGAAAAAGAGAATAAACTTCATATACAATCTCCTTGGTGATGACACAAATACATTTGACAAATTGATTATCTTTCTCAAAGAAACGGATATAATCAATTTGATATAAAGTGATTCGTCGGTTCAACTCTGTGCCAGAGCTGACTTCAGCGTGTGGCTGCTTCTGCTTTTGGTCTGGTTGTGTGGTGGGCAGGGATGGTTTTGTTTGGAGCTGGGTCCGTTATGGTGTCGAGCTAATGAATTGCTGATGTTAATATTTCATAACTTATATATGTACTGCATGCCAAGGTTAAGGCACATCTCTAAATCTGTCCTATCTTTTCGCAGTTCTGGTACTTGCTACAGTGGATGCTGTGCCAACTGGGTGGTGTTTGTTGCCACGTTAATATCCACATATCCACTTTTATTCCAATATCTGCTTTTGCCTTTTTTGTTGTCATTTATATTTACTTATCATTTTTCCCTGGTTTTGATAGTGCTTATAGGATCACTATGTATGTCCTTTATGCAGTCAAAGATCAAAAGGGTTGCAGGCCTAATGACCTTCCTCTTAGGTCAATAGCCGTTAAACCCAAAAGATGAATGAATGAATGCTACAAATCCAGACAATCTGAACTGTTTCTAAATTGCTCCGAGAAACATAGATCAGAACTCTTCCCAAAGGTTATGACACCAGGAAGGGTGTTTTTCATGGTGTCACTCCTTGGTTGATGCACCCTCAATACACTTGCTACCACATTTCACTCAAACATTTTCATTCCTTAGATGGTCATTCCACCACACACCACATACTATATTGTCCTCAAATATTTAATTTCCAATGCGTTCACGCTTTCCTTTAATTTTGCTTTCAAGACCATTTTCATGCGACACATTCATCACAACAATACTTTGGTACATACTCATCAGAAACTGACTTCCCCTTTCACATGCACCTTAATACATCCAAGGCCTCAGACCCCTCTCCCACCCAAGTGACTCATTTCAAATCCCGCAGATCCCCCTTGCTTCCAGGTAAAACAATGCACTCATTCTTCATCCTCTATGTTTCAACTTACATACATACCATCTTGACTCACTACCCTGCTGCACCTTATTATACTTGTTTAAACTCCATCCCTTCTTACCTGCACACTTGCCTTATTTTCCAAGGGAAAACTACACAAAGCTTTTAACATTTAATTTACACCATATCACTGACATCTCTATCATACACTTCAGATCCATAGGTGTCATATGCAATTCACTTTCCATTGATGATGGACTCTACCTGCTGCAAGTGAAGAATCACCTATGGCAAGGCTGTATAATTAGGTGTACAGTCTCATCAAAGGCCCTAGATAATACCAAACTCTCATAGAAACTGGTTCTGGGGTAATTATAAGTGAAAGGAAATAAGTTTACTTTCCTTTTGCCCTGTATTCTCGTGAGCTGCCTGCATGTCTTCACCCTAAAAGGTTTGGACCCATGATAAGTATAGAGGCTTCTGCTTCCAGAGGTTTTATGTGGAAATCAGCCTCTTGAGGATTCACTATGATACCTCCTCCTCCCTTCCCAAAGATACACTAAGGAATTCTCTTCCCTCTTCACATAAACTTTGAGTCAGGTCTACAAACACCTGCAGAGCCCTGGTCAGTTTTTACTTTTTGCCTTTAAAATTTTGTTTACCCAAGATTGCTTTGACTGGGGCATGTTTTACCCATGATATGTTGCTCTCTTACAAAACAAATCTTCAAATTCCTGGTCCATACACTCTCTACCTCTCAAGTACCTAAGTATACATGAGTGAGTGGGTTTAGGGGTCAACGGGAATTATTGGATTTGTAGATAATTGATAGGCAGGCAGAGTGGACTTAAATGTGAATATACTGGAATGGGCAGTTGGTGGGATGCATGGTCACTCTTGTTGGAGAAGAGTGCAGAGGTTTGTAAAAGCTTTACAAAAAAAGAGGAAAGAACATGGATGGGAAAAGGGAGGCAAAAATGAATGAGCTTTTTATCGAAGATGTTTGTGTGAGGAAACATGAAGCGAAACTGGGTGAAGAATGGCAAAAGGTGAGAGTAAATGAAACTTGGGAAAAGGAATGCAAGGTATTCAGGGAAGCAGAGCTTACACATGAGAGTGAAGTGTGCAAAGTAAGAATGTGAAGAAGGGTAGAGAGTGGTGGGATGGGGAAGTTAAGCTTCTTATGCAAGATGAGAGGTGTATGGGCAATATTTGCAAGGAGGGAGTGCATGTGCTTGAGACATGAACAAGGAAAAGTGGCAAGAGTTCAAGAGGAAGGTATGTGGGGCTGAAAAAGACATCAGAGATTGGGTGCAAGAGCACTGCAGGGAGAATAAGAAAAAGTTTTAGGAGGAGGACACAAGATCAAATGAGAGCAGTGAGAGGAATAGATGGGGTGGTGGTAAGCGGCAGCAAAAAAAAAAAAAAAAAAAAAAAAAAGTTTTGAAGACATCTTTAATGTGTTAGGGTATCAGATGTGGGGTATTTGGGAAATAGAGACTTGCTAAGTAAGAGTCATGGTGAATGGCTTGGAAAAAAGAATTAATGTAGATGCGAACTGCGAGATTGTTTAATCACACTAACCGTTCTCGTGTCCTCCCTCCAAAAATTTTCTTAATGCTCCCTGCAGTGCTCTCTCACCCCATCTCTGATATCTTTTTCAACCTCACATACCTTCCTTTTGAGCTCTTGCCACTTTCTCTTGTTCATGTCTCAATCACATGCACTCCCTTGTAGATATTACCCATACACTTCTCTTTTCTCTCTCATTAGCAACTTTAACTTCCCCATCCCACCACTCTCTACCCTTCTTCACATGCTCACTTTGCACACTTCACTCTCATGTGTAAGTTCTGCTCCCCAAGTTTCATTTACTCTTGCCTTTCCCCATTCTTCACCCAGTCTTTCTTGGTATTATTAGTTTAAATGGTGGACGAGTTTTGTATTCAAAAGTTAAATTCAACACAATTCTTATGCTATAAGGTATGAGTGCAGGATCAAGGTGTGCTAGTACAAGCAGTGTGACTGAAAAAGTTGTTTACGCTTTGTTGAAATGGTTTGGATAGATGAAGAGATGACCAAAGACAGACTGACTGAGTCAGTAGTAAACAAGAAGGGGAGATGGAAAATATTAAAGGATGGAATGAGTTTTGAGTTATCATGGCCTAAACATCCAAAAGTGAGAGGTATTTGAGAGACAAAGTAAATTGATGTAGTGTATAGGGAGCAATATGCTGTCACTGGACTGACCAACGACATGCAAGCCAGTCTGGGCAAACTATGGAATGGTATGTGGGGCTTGGCTGTGAATGGTGGGCTCTGGTTTCCAAGCATTATACAAGACAAAGTGGATTTGAGCAAGTGGGTCTGGTCGAGGAAGGCTAGGTGATAGTAGGAAAACTGAAGGTGAGAGTAGCTCTTGCAAAGGATAAAAAATGGAGGTAAAAAGAAAGATGGGGCGAGTTATAGATTTAAGTGTCATATGTGCAAGAAGCAGCTTGCATTAAACTCTTTCCCAACTCTGAAGTAAGGATATGAAATCCAGAAATAGACAATGATAAATGAAAATTAAAGAGCAGTAAATATGACCATTTGCATATTACGAATGAAATTAGTTGAATAGGTGAATGAAAATGCAAAAAGGATACCAGATATGACAAAGTCAATATAAATGCTCAAGAATGAATGTTTTTCAGAATAATATGGTTGTGTAGAAAATGTGGCAGAAATGTTGGTCAGGATGATGGTTTGAAGAGACTGCGAGGTAAACCACACATAAATGGTTGAATCCACTGCTTGAAACAAAGTAGAATTTCATCTCTGGTAAACAAATAGTCTAAACAAGTAGTTCTAGTCTAAACTTCACGAACACAAGGTAGTTCTGAACATTAATTTCACTGCCACACAAATGAGTTATCTTGCTTCAGCTTTGAGATCATTGGTATACAGTTACTTCCAACAAATGGGGTAACACACATGGTGACCTCCAGTGCCATTTTGTAGCTTTTAGTGGCTCACCCTTAACAGGCCACTGGCAAAAGGCAACTGTAGCACAATGCTTTTGGAGGCTCCTACTGACTACTACCTAATGTGTCTACCTTATTTTTTTTTTACATATTACATCTACCTAATAATCTCATCTAAATTCCTACCTACTACTTATATCTATTGCTTCTACCATTTTGCTAAAAGGCAGGGCTAGCCCGTAGTGCTCACTGCAGGAAAATCTGAAGTTACGATGAATGAGTTGTGCAATTCAAGAGCTTTTAAGTGTTATGTGTGACAAGGAGAGATTGTATGTTTATGGACAGAAAGCTAGCAGTTCACATGTGGGTGAGGCAGAAAGAAAAGACAGCTACCTGGGTCAGAAGAGTGCAACCTGCCAACCACTTAGGTGCTGGCGACCAACTAACTTTATTGGATTAAGGAATAAACTTAGTACATTCAAATATCTTTTACTTAGAGCCATACACCAAGAAATGCTTATTTACAAAAGAAAAATATATATATTTATATATATATTTTTTGCTATCACATTTGCTTCCAAGAAGCAATTAACTTAAACAAATCAATCTGACTTGAGTTCCACTAGGTAAAAGTTCCAGCAGTAAAAATAAATCTGTAATCTTGAAGAAACTAGCAAAAGAAAGAAAGAAAAAAAAAGACAAGTATACAGACATACATCACCAAATTTCCCTGTGAAAATTTCTGTAATCTCACAAAATAATATGAAACTCAGGCAATTCTGAAGTGTTTTATAATAAAACTGCTGGATTTAGCAGGGAATTGGTGGCAGGCAGAGGCTGGTCATGAGATCTCTCAAGGACAGTCACATGGCATGTGGCAGCTATGGCCACCTTGCATCCACTCCATACCTCACTGGACTAGAGGTTGACCTTTCAGCATTCCTTATCAAACTTGGCAAGAAGAATATATCTTATGTACAAGAAAGACAACAGAGAATCAGAAGAGGGTATATTAACATAAAACTAAACTAAGATATGCAGGTACAGCATTCTGAGGAAGACCACTATAAAGTGTCCCCCCCTCAGTGGCCTTGGCTGAAGGACTTTTCTTGTCTACCCAAGTAAACTTTCCCTCTGCTAAGAACTCAAACTGCTCATTCTAAATTCTATTAAAAAAATACATATAGCATGTGCTAAATAACATAAATACTCCAATATGAAGGAAAAATTACATTTTCTCTCATAATTATCTCAGAAATAATGGTCCAAGGAAACAATATGTGTGAGTGGTCACCTCCATTAAAGGAGATTTGCTTACTTAATCAACAGTAACAGCAAAAACTGACTATCACAGTAGCTCCAAATGTTGTTCACAGAAAATGGACTGTTTTCACACCATTCAGTATGCAATATATTTTTTTCAGCAACAAATCAGTTGATATATGCTTTACACATCATTCAAATCCTGGAGTTGGTCCAAGACATTAAACCAGTAGAAGCATTCATGATATGACTACAGTCTTGTTTTCTCATTTACAATGTGAGAAGTCACTGACACTGTTCTTCATCGTCCAAAGTACTGGAAATACACTCTGATACCTTTTCAATGTCACTTCCAGTGGCACCTGAGAACAGCACATGTACAGCATGTGCCAACAGTTTCAATCAACATATCACTATAGCTAGATAATGCACTTCATTCCATACTTGTCTAACTGGTGTCTCTCATGAGATACTACACTTGACCTAAAACCATACACTTGACCCTAACATCACCACATGAAGGCCAGATTCTTGGTGTGACATTACCGTGGTCCACGGCAGGACCACCGGACGGGTAGGTCTCCCAGGCTGACCTACAAGCACCTCTGCTGGATTTACTCTGTAGGTAGAGGTCTGTATTTCTTTATACGTTTCCATTCTCCTGTGTTGTAGTTCATCTGGAAGTGGGTCTCAGCCAGCATCGTGATAAAGGTCCCATCTGGCTGTGAAACAGTTTCCTCTCCTTCACTCAGTTTGATGGTGACAATATTACCCAGATGCGGACATGGATTTTCTGGAACAAAATATAGTTGACTTATTTTTGTCAATAAAGCCATTCCCTGTACAATATGTTATATACAATACCAATTCTTACAGCAAAACTGAAAATTTGGGAATACATTCACAATATATCCCCCAACACCTTGAAGTCAAAGATATGAAAATAATGTTTTTGATTTCAAATTTTTTAAGTACTTTTTTATTTAATAAATAACATATTTCTAGATGTTAAGTGTTTGAGGTAAGGAACCTGGATGTTTTGGCTCTGAGTGAAACGAAGCTCAAGGATAAAGGGGAAGAGTGGTTTGGGAATGTCTTGGGAGTTAAGTCAGGGGTTAGTGAGAGGACAAGAGCAAGGAAAGGAGTAGCACTACTCCTGAAACAGGAGTGGTGGGAGTATGTGATAGAGTGTAAGAAAGTAAATTCTAGATTGATATAGGTAAAACTGAAAGTTAATGGGGAGAGATGGGTGATTATTGGTGCATATGCACCTGGGCATGAGAAGAAAGATCATGAGAGGCAAGTGTTTTGGGAGCAGCTGAATGAGTGTGTTAGTGGTTTTGATGCACAAGACTGGGTTATAGTGATGGGTGATTTGAATGCAAAGGTGAGTAATGTGGCAGTTGAGGGAATAATTGGTATACATGGGGTGTTCAGTGTTGTAAATGGAAATGGTGAAGAGCTTGTAGATTTATGTGCTGAAAAAAGACTGGTGATTGGGAATACCTGGTTTAAAAAGAGAGGTATACATAAGTATACGTATGTAAGTAGGAGAGATGGCCAGAGAGCATTATTGGATTACGTGTTAATTGACAGGCGCACGAATGAGAGACTTTTGGATGTTAATGTGCTGAGAGGTGCAAATGGAGGGATGTCTGATCATTATCTTCTGGAGGCGAAGGTGAAGATTTGTAGGGGTTTTCAGAAAAGAAGAGAGGATGTTGGGGTGAAGAGAGTGGTGAGAGTACATGAGCTTGGGAAGGAGACGTGTGTGAGGAAGTACCAGGAGAGACTGAGTACAGAATGGAAAAAGGTGAGAACAAAGGAGGTAAGGGGAGTGCTTGTGGCATGAGAAGCATGGGAGGTGGGTTGATTAGAAAGGGTAGCGAGTGGTGGGATGAAGAAGTAAGATTATTAGTGAAAGAGAAGAGAGAGGCATTTGGACAATTTTAGCAGGGAAAAAATGCAAATGAGTGGGAGATGTATAAAAGAAAGAGGCAGGAGGTCGAGAGAAAGGTGCAAGAGGTGAAAAAGAGGGCAAATGAGAGTTGGGGTGAGAGAGTATCATTAAATCTTAGGGAGAATAAAAAGATGTTTTGGAAGGAGGTAAATAAAGTGCATAAGACAAGGGAGCAAATGGGAACTCCAGTGAAGGGGGCTAATGGGGAGGTGATAACAAGTAGTGGTGATGTGAGAAGGAGATGGAATAAGTATTTTGAAGGTTTGCTGAATGTGTTTGATGACAGAGTGGCAGATATGGGGCGTTTTGGTCGAGGTGGTGTGCAAAGTGAGAGGGTTAGGGAAAATGATTTGGTAAACAGAGAAGAGATAGTAAAAACTTTGCGGAAGATGAAAGCCGGCAAAGGCAGCAGGTTTGGATGGTATTGCAGTGGAATTTATCAAAAAAGGGGGTGACTGTATTGTTGACTGGTTGGCAAGGTTATTTAATGTATGCTCTGTGGAAGGTATTAAGAATATATGGTGTGGGTGGCAAATTGTTGGAAGCAGTGAAAAGTTTTAATCGAGGATGTAAGGCATGTGTACGTGTAGGAAGAGAGGAAAGTGATTGGTTCTCAGTGAATGTAGGTTTGCGGCAGGGGTGTGTGATGTCTCCATGGTTGTTTAATTTGTTTATGGATGGGGTTGTTAGGGAGGTGAATGCAAGAGTTTTGGAAAGAGGGGCAAGAATGAAGTCTGTTGTGGATGAGAGAGCTTGGGAAGTGAGTCAGTTGTTGTTCGCTGATGATACAGCGCTGGTGGCTGATTCATTTGAGAAACTGCAGAAGCTGGTGACTGAGTTTGGTTAAGTATGTGAAAGAAGAAGGTTAAGAGTAACTGTAAAAAGAGCAAGGTTATTAGGTACAGTAGGGTTGAGGGTCAAGTCAATTGGGAGGTAAGTTTGAATGGAGAAAAACTGGAGGAAGTAAAGTGTTTTAGATATCTGGGAGTTGATCTGGCAGCGGATGGAACCATGGAAGCGGAAGTGAATCATAGGGTGGGGGAGGGGGTGAAAATCCTGGGAGCCTTGATGAATGTGTGGAAGTTGAGAACATTATCTCGGAAAGCAAAAATGGGTATGTTTGAAGGAATAGTGGTTCCAACAATGTTGTATGGTTGCGAGGCGTGGGCTATGGATAGAGTTGGGCGCAGGAGGGTGGATGTGCTGGAAATGAGATGTCTGAGGACAATGTGTGGTGAGACGTGGTTTGATCGAGTAAGTAATGTAAGGGTAAGAGAGATGTGTGGAATTAAAAAGAGCGTGGTTGAGAGAGCAGAAGAGGGTGTTTTGAAATGGTTTGGGCACATGGAGAGAATGAGTGAGGAAAGATTGACCAAGAGGATATATGTGTCGGAGGTGGAGGGAAAGAGGAGAAGTGGGAGACCAAATTGGAGGTGGAAAGATGGAGTGAAAAAGATTTTGAGTGATCGGGGCCTGAACATGCAGGAGGGTGAAAGGAGGGCAAGGAATAGAGTGAATTGGATCGATGTAGTATACTGGGGTTGACGTGTTGTCAGTGGATTGAATCAGGGCATGTGAAGCGTCTGGGGTAAATCATGGAAAGCTGTGTAGGTATGTATATTTGCGTGTGTGGACGTGTATGTATATACATGTGTATGGGGGTGGGTTGGGCCATTTCTTTCATCTGTTTCCTTGCGCTACCTCGCACACGTGGGAGACAGCGAAAAAAAAAAAAAAAAAAAAGTATATTTCATGGTGAGGTGCCTGAGGATTGGCAAAATGCTTACATAGTGCCACTGTACAAAGGCAAAGGGGATAAGAGTGAGTGCTCAAACTACAGAGGTATAAGTTTGTTGAGTAATCCTGGTAAATTATATGGGAGAGTATTGATTAAGAGGGTGAAGGCATGTACAGAGCATCAGATTGGGGAAGAGCAGTGTGGTTTCAGAAGTGGTAGAGGATGTGTGGATCAGGTGTTTGCTTTGAAGAATATCTGTGAGAAATACTTAGAAAAGCAAATGGATTTGTATGTAGCATTTATGGATCTGGAGAAGGCATATGATAGAGTTGACAGAGATGCTCTGTGGAAGGTATTAAGAATATATGGTGTGGGAGGCAAGTTGTTAGAAGCAGTGAAAAGTTTTTATCGAGGATGTAAGGCATGTGTACGTATAGGAAGAGAGGAAAGTGATTGGTTCTCAGTGAATGTAGGTTTGCGGCAGGGGTGTGTGATGTCTCCATGGTTGTTTAATTTGTCTTTGTTGTTTAATTTGTCAAGTCAATTGGGAGGTAAGTTTGAATGGAGAAAAACTGGAGGAAGTAAAGTGTTTTAGATATCTGGGAGTGGATCTGGCAGCGGATGGAACCATGGAAGCAGAAGTGAGTCATAGGGGTGGGGGGGGGGGGGGGGGGGGGGGGGGGGGGGGGGGATTATTGGAGCCTTGAAGAATGTCTGGAAGTTGAGAACATTATCTCGAAAAGCAAAAATGGCTATGTTTGAAGGAACAGTGGTCCCAACAATGTTGTATGGTTGCAAGGCGTGGGCTATGGATAGAGTTGTGCGCAGGAGGGTGGATGTGCTGGAAATGAGATGTTTGAGGACAATATGTGGTGTGAGGTGGTTTGATCGAGTAAGTAATGTAAGGGTAAGAAAGACGTGTGGTAATAAGAAGAGTGTGGTTGAGAGAGCAGAAGAGGGTGTTTTGAAATGGTTTGGACACATAGAGAGAATGAGTGAGGAAAGATTGACAAAGAGGATATATGTGTCAGAGGTGGAGGGAATGAGAGAAGTGGGAGACCAAATTGGAGGTGGATAGATGGAGTGAAAAAGATTTTGAGTGATCGGGGCCTGAACATGCAGGAGGGTGAAAGGCATGCAAGGAACAGAGTGAATTGGAAACGATGTGGTATACCGGGGTCGACGTGCTGTCAATGGATTGAACCAGGGCATGTGAAGTGTCTGGGGTAAACCATGGAAAGTTCTGTGGGGCCTGGATGTGGAAAGGGAGCTGTGGTTTTGGTGCATTATTACATGACAGCTAGAGTGTGAACGAATGTGGCCTTTGTTGTCTTTTCCTAGCGCTACCTCGCACACATGAGGGGGGAGGGGGTTGTTATTCCATGTGTGGCGAGGTGGCGATGGGAATAAATAAAGGCAGACAGTATGAATTATGTACATGTGTATATATGTATATGTCTGTGTGTATATATATGTATACACTGAGATGTCTAGGTATGTATATTTGCGTGTGTGGACGTGTATGTATATACATGTGTATGTGGGTGGGTTGGGCCTTTCTTTCGTCTGTTTCCTTGCGGTACCTCGCTAACGCAGGAGACAGCGACAAAGCAAAATAAATAAATACATATTTCTAGATCTTTTCTACATTTTCTTTCACTCATCATCCACAATATTCTGCTATTCATATTCTACCTACTGGCAGTCAGCTTGTAAACACGATCAATGCTCTTACTCCCCGTGGTGTGTATGCCATTTCACCCATTTCTTCCTGCTTCCAAAGTCAGTAATAGCCTCATCAGTGTGTCTGCCAAGAATACTAAAAGTGCTCATGGGAGTACAGAGTGTAAGGGTACCACTTTCAATCTGAAATCAAAGGCACTCAGGGGGTTTGAGGAAGGCAAGAAACTTTTGGTATCGGCATAGCCTTGGGTCTCACTTGCTTAAATGTGGCCACTATTAAAGCGTCTGGGGTAAACCATGGAAAGTTCTGTGGGGCCTGGATGTGGAAAGGGAGCTGTGGTTTCAGTGCATTATTACATGACAGCTAGAGACTGAGTGTGAACGAATGGGGCCTTTGTTGTCTTTTCCTAGTGCTACCTCGCACACATGAGGGGGGAGAATGTTGTTATTCCATGTGTGGTGGGGTGGCGATGGGAATGAATAAAGGCAGACAGTATGGATTATGTACATGGGTATATTTTAATTATGTCTGTGTGTGTAATATATGTATAATTGGGGATGTAAGGTATGTTGGGGTGCGGGGGCCTTGGGACGTGTATGAAATATACATGTGTTTGGGTGATTTTTGGGCCCATTCTTTTCTTTTTCCCTTGTGCTACCTTGCTAACGTGGGAGACAGCAACAAAGCAAAATAAATAAATAAAAATTTTTTAAAAAAAAAACAAACCAATAAAAAAAAAAAATTAAAAATTCTTTCCCTAACCACTCCTTTAAATTTGGGGTTAGTTATATCTAGAAGGGGGCAAGGGTAAGGGAAAAAAGTTGGAAAACTCTTAAGTGTTTAAAGTGAAAAACAGAGTCAGAGGCACATAATAATTACAACACAAGAAACCCAATACCCCAAGTAAATTTTTACTGTATAATGTTTTCCCTAAGAAAAAACTAAGGGCAACTAAATGGGAAAAGGGCTTTTGGGGGAAAGTAATGGTGGGCCCAAAAGGGGTTTAAAAAGGAAATAAGGGTTTTCAAAAATAAAATTTTAACTTATCAAGCACCTAGTCCATCCCATCTAATTTGGGGAAAACATCCCTCTTTTCCACCCTGATGGGGGGGGGTCACCCCTTTGCCTTACAAAGGTATATTAAACCAGGTAATTCGGGGGGGCATTCACTTTTGTCCTCCTTGCCTTTATATAAACATAACAAAAATAAATTCTATCGGGTCCCCCCCATGAAAACCCAAACCCTTGGGGCCTAAAGAGTGAATAGCCTGTCTGAAAATTATCAAAAAAATACTGAAAATTATTTTCGAAATTTAAATTTCCCCCTACCCCCTGGGGATGGGGGGGAGAAAAATACTTTCACGGCATTCCCAGGGTGTGGGGTTGGAAGGGTGACTAAAGGGGGAGGGGGGGGGGGCGGGGGGCTAAAACCCTCCCCCCCCTTTGGAAATTTTAACTTTTAAAAAGGGGAAACAGAAGAAAGGAGTCAGCGGGGAAGGCTCACCCCCCCCGAAGGTGATTGGGGGGTCTAAATGTGTGTGGCTGAAACGTCCAAGATGAGAAAATAAGGAGAGAAAATGGTAGTTTTGGGAAGGTCGGGGGTAAACCAGGGAAAGCTGTGAGGTATGTATATTTGGGGTTAGGGGAAAGTAATTTTTAATACAGGGTGTGGGGGGGGGGGGGTTTGGGGCCATTTTTTTTCGCCCGTTTTCCCTTGGTCCCCTTTTCGCAAAGGGCGGGGGGGGGAACCCACAAAAAGTAAAATTAAAAAAAAAAATTTAGGTAGTTTTTTGTTTGGGAAAGGAAAACCTGGAGGGGTTTTGGCTCTCAGTGAAACGAAGCTTCAAGGGGTTAAAAAGGGGGAAGATTGGTTTGGGAATGTCTTGGGGAAAGGGTCGGGGGTTTGGGGAAAGGGAAAAGAGCAAGGAAGGGTAGCACTACCCTTTAAACGGGGAGTGGGGGGAGTAGGGGGATAGATTTGTAAGAAAGAAAACTCTAAAATTGATATGGGTAAAACTGAAATTTTATGGAGGGGATGGGGGTTTAAAATTGGTGCAAAACCCACCGGGGCATGGGGAAGAAAAAAAGTTAAAGGAGGCAAGTGTTTTTGGGAAAGGCCTTGAATGAAATTTTGGTTAAAGGGAATTTTTTGGGATAAAGAGAAAATTTTTTATAGTGAGGGTGGATTTGAAGGGCAAAGGGGGAGAAATGTGGCAGTTGAGGGAAAAATTGGTATACAGGGGGGGTTGTTCAGGGTTGAAAAGGAAATGGTAAAGGGAGCTTGTAATTTATGTGCTGAAAAAGGGGCGGGGTGAGGGGAAATACCGGGTTAAAAAGGAAGGGTTTAACCAATAAATATACGTATGAAAGGGTGGGGAGGGTCCCCGGAGAGCGTTTTTTGGGTTTTAGGTGTTAAGTAAAAAGGGCACGCGAGGGGGCTTTTGGATGTTAATGGGCTGAGGGGGTTGCAACGGGGAGGGTTGTTTGATCATTATCTTGTGGGGGCCCAAGGGGGGGAAGGGATTTTTTAGGGGTTTTTCAGAAAAAAAGGGGAGAATTTTGGGGGGAAGGGAAAGGGGGCGAAAAAAAAGGGGTGTTTGGGGGGAAGGGAGATTGGGTGGGGGAAAAGTACCTGGAGAGATGATTACGAAGAAAAAAGGTTTGGGGGAAAACAAAGGAGGGGTAAGGGGGGTGGGGGGTGGGAAAGGGGGGGATATTTTTAAAGGGAAGCAGTAAATTGGCTTCCCACAAAAGAGGGCTTTTTGGAAATGAAAAGTGGGGGGAAGGGGGGGCAGATTAGAAAGGGAAAGTGAAGGGTTGGGGGGAAAGGGAAGGGGAAAGGGAAAAGAGAGGTTTTTGGAGGGATTTTTGGGGGGGGGAAATTTAATGCAAATGAGTGGGGAGATGTATAAAAAAAAAGAGGCAGGAGGTCAAGGAAAGGAGGCAAGAGGGAAAAAAAAATTGGCAAAGGGGGGAGATTGGGGTGGAGGGGTATCATTAAATTTTGGGGGGGGGGTTTAAAAAAGATTTTTTGGGGAAGGAGGTAAAAAAAGGGGTGGGGGTTAAGAAAAAGGGAAAAAATTGGGAATTTCCCAGTGAAGGGGGCTAATGTGGGGGGTGATAACAAGTATTTGGGTGTGAGGGTGGGGGAGTTTTTGGGGAAGTGAATTAAGGGGGGTTTTTGGGAATTTCCCCGTTGGGGGGAATTTTTGTTTTTTAATTTTTAGATTTTTTTTTTCCCCCGGGGGATTTTTTAGGGTTGTTTTGGCGGGGTTTTTGGTTTTTTTTTGAAAACTGGGGGAGGGGTTCGGGGAAAAAATGATTTGGTAAACAGAAAAAGAGGTATTTAGAAAAAGCTTTGGGGAAGAGGGAAAGCCGGAAAGGGCCCGCGGGGTTGGAGGGGTTATTGAAAGGGGATATTTTCAAAAAAGGGGGGGATTTGTATTGTTGACGGGTTTGGGTAAGGTTTTATTTAATGATGTATAAATTTTTGGGTTTGATTTCCCTGGGACTGGCGAAGCTTGAAATATTGCCATTGTAAAAACGAAAAAGGGGGGCCAAAGGTGGTGCTAAAATTTACAGGGGGTATAATTTTGGGTTAAATTTTCCCTTTGGAAAATTTATATGGGAGGGAAAGGCATGTACGGCATCTTTTTGGGGAAGAGCAGTGGGGGTTTCGGGAAGTGGTAGAGGATGTGGGACGGGTGTTTGTTTTGGCGGAAGGGTTATGTGAAAAATTTACTTAAAAAAAGCAAATGGATTTTTTATGAAACCCTTTTTTTGGATCTGGAGAAAGGAAATTGAAAGAGTTGATGGGGATCGTCTGGGGGAAGGGGAATTAAGAATATATGGGGTGGGGGGCAAGGGGGGTTGGGGGCCCCCATTTGAAAAGTTTTTATCGGGGATTGGGGGAGGGTTACGTTTTAAAAAAGGAAAAGGGAAATATAAAATTGGTTCTCAGTAAAGAAAGGTTTCGGCAGGGGGGGGTGGGGGGGCTCCATGGTTGTTTATTTTTTTTTATGGGGGAGGGGGTTTTTTAGGGGGGGTTGAATGAAAGGGTTTTTGGAAAGGGGGGGCAAGAAATGCAGTTGTTTGGTGGGATGAGAGAGCCGGGGGGAGAGATATTGTTGTTCAGGATGATCAGCGGGGGTTTGGGCTTTTCGGGTGAAAAAAAAACTGAAAAAAGCTGGTAACGGAATTTTGGGTTTAAAGTGGGGGGAAAGGAAGAAAGTTTGAGAGAAATTGTGAAAAAGGAGCAAGGTTATTGGGTTACAGGGGGGTTTTGAGGGAAAAATTTAAATTTGGGGGGGGGGGTAAGTTTAAATAGAGAAAAACTGGAGGAAGGGGAAGTTTTTTTAGATATTGGGAGTGGATTTGGCAGGGGATGGAACCGGGAAAGAAGAAGTAAAATCTTAGGGTGGGGGGGGGGCCGAAAGTTTTGGGGGGTTTGAAAAATGTGTGGAATTCGAGAAGGTTATTTTGGGAAAGCAAAAATGGGGTTTTTAAAGGGGAAATAGGGGTTCCAAAAATGTTAGTGTTTTGCAAGGTAGGGGCCCTATAGACAGAGTTGGTAGAGGGGGGGTGGATGTGGGGGAAATGAGAAATTTTTTGTGGAGGAGGGGAGTTGGGGAAGTGATTTCAGTTTTTGTTCGCTGGAAAACGCGCTGGTGGGGGGATTCGGGTGAAACTGCAGAAGTGGGGGGACGGGGTTTTGGGAAAAAGGTGTGAAAAAAAGGGGGGGAGGGGGTAAAATGTGAATAAGAGCAAGGGTTATTAGGTACAGTAGGTTGAGGGTAAAGTCAATTTGGAGGTAAGTTTGAATCAAAAAAGAAAAAACTGAGGAAGTGAAATTTTTAGATTTTGGGGAAAGGGTTTTTTGGCGCGGAGGGGGCCAGGGAAAAGTGGAAGGAATCATAGGGGTGGGGGGGGGGGGCAAAAATTTTCTGGGAGCGTTGAAGATTGTGGGAAGTCGAGAACATTTCCCCGACAGTAAAAATGGGTTTTTGAAGGAAAAAGTGGTTCCAAAAATTTTTGGGTTGGGTTTGCGAGGGTGGGCTAGGGAAAAGGGATTTTTTGCGCGGGAAGGGTGGATTTTGCGGAAAGGGAAGATTTTGGGGACACAAATGGGGAAATGAGGTGGTTTTGATCGAGAAAGTAATAATAGGGTAAGAGAGATGGTGGTAAAAAAAATAGTGGGGTTTTGAGGAGGGGGAAAAAGGGGGGGGTTTTTTTTTAAAAATTTCCCTGGGGCACATGGGGGAATGAGTGAGGAAAGTTGACCAAGGGGTGTTATGTGTTAGAGGCAGAGGAAATGGGAAAAGTGGGAGCCAAATTGGAGAGGGAAAAGGGGGGGAGGGGAAAAAGATTTTGAGTGTTGGGGGCCCTGAACATCAGGGGGGGGTGAAGGCGTGAAAGGGAAAATAGAGTAAATTGGGAACGATGTGGTATACCGGGGGGGGACGTGTTTGTCAAGGGGAATTGAACCAGGGCATGTGAAGCTTTCGGGAAAACCATGATAAGTTCTGGGGGGCCCTTTATGGGGGAAGGGGGAGCTGGGGTTTTTCGGTGTATTATTAAAATGACAGTTTAGACGAGGGGGAACGAAGGGGGCCCTTTGATGTCTCTCTAGCACTACCTCGCCACATCAAGGGGGAGGGGGTTGTTTTACATTGTGGCGAGGGGGGCGATGAAATGAAAAAAGGGCAGACAGCATGAATTTTTTACATGTGTATACATGAAATTTATCTGTGTTGGTGTACATATATGTTTTTCGTTGAGATGCATAGGTATGCATTTTGCGTGGGGAAACGTGTATGTATAAACATGGGGTTATTTGGTTTGGCTTGGGCCAATTTCTTTTCGTCTTTTTCCTTGCACTACCTCAAAAACCCGGGGAGACAGCAAAAAAAGGCAAAAAAAAATAAAAAAATTAAATAAGAAAATTTTTTAAAAAAGGGGCTCAAGGGAAAAGGAATAGAAATTTTTTTGGGAAACGGTTGGGAGAAAAGGGTTAAAGGGGTAAATGAGAGGAAAACTGGTCAAGGAAGGATTTGGGGAAACCCCCTGATGCAGGAGTTTTTGTAGTAATAAAAGTTTTTTGGAAAGGGGAAATAAATTCCAATTGAGGCAATAAAACTAAAAGTGGAGGGTGGGGAAATGGTGATTTTTGGGGCTTTTGAAACCTGTTCATGAGAGAAAGATCATGAGAGGCAAGTGTTTTGGAGCCAGCTGAAATGAATGTGTTAGTAGTTTTGATCAACGAGACAAGATTAAAGTGAAGGGGATTTGAATGCAAAGGTGAGAATGTGCAGTTGAGGGAATATTGTTATACCTGGGGTGTTTCAGTGTTGTAAATGGAAATGGTGAAGAGGCTTGTAGATTTATGTGCTGAAAAAGGACTTGTGATGGGAATACCTGGTTTAAAAAGAGAGATATACATAAATATACTTAAGTAAAGATAAGGAGAGATAGCCAGAGATCGTTATTGGATTACGTGTTAAGTGACAGCACGCGAGAGAACTTTGGATGTAAAGTCTGAAGGTGCAACTGGAGGGATGTCCCTGATCATTATCTTGTGATGCGAAGGTGAAGAATGTAGAGGTTTTCAGAAAAGAAGGGAGAATGTTGGGGTGAAAGATAATGGCGCAGAAGTGAGCTTGGGAAGGAGACTTGTCGTGAGGAAGTACCTGGAGAGAGAGACTGAGACAGAATGAAAAAGGAGAGAACAAATGAGGTAAGGGGAGTGGGGAGGATGGGATATATGTAGGGAAGCAGTGATGGTTGCACAAAAGCTGCTTGTGGCATGACAATGTGGGAGGTGGGCAGATTAAAAGGGTAGTGAATGGTGGGGATGAAAGAAGTTAAAGAGAAGAGAGGGCCATTTGGATGATTTTTGCGGGGAAATAAATGCAAAAGAGTGGGAAGATGAATAAAAGAAAGAGCAGGAGGTCAAGAGAAAGGTGCAAGAGTGAAAAAGACTGGCAAATGATAGTTGGGTGCGAGTATCATGTAAATTTTAGGGGAAAAAAAAATGTTTAGGAAGGAGGTAAATAAAGTGGCGTAAGACAAGGGAACAAATGGGAACTTCAGTGAAGTGGGCTAATGTGGAGGTGATAACAGTAGTGGTGATGTGAGGAGATGGAGTGAGTATTTTGAAGGTTCGTTGAATGTTGTTTAAATTATAGAGTGGGCAGATTATAGGGTGTTTTTGGTCGGAGGTGTGTGAAAAACTGAGAGGGTTTGGGGAAAAATGATTGGTAAAACAGGAGAGCAGAGGTAGTTAGTAGTTGTAAACAGCTTTGCAGGAAGATGAAAAGCCGGTCAAGGCTGCGGGGGGGTTGGAGGGTATTGCGTCGGAATTTATCAAAAAAAGGGGGTGACTGTATTGTTGCTGGTTGGTAATGGTTATTTAATGTATGTATGACTTATGGTGAGTTTGCCTTGAGGACTTGGCGGAATGCTTGCATAGTGCCATCTGTACAAACGCAAATGGGGACAAAAGGTTACGTGCTGCTCAATTACAGAGGTATAAGTTTGTAGTATTCCTGGGAATTATTATGTGAGGGTAAAGGCATGTTACAGCAGCAATCAAAATTTGGGGGAAGGAGTGGGGGGTGGGGTGGGGCCAGGGGGAGTTTTGTTTGGGTGTTTCAGAAGGTGGTAGAGGATGTGTGGACTCAGGTGTTTGCTTTGCAGATTGCAGAATGTATGTGAGAAATACTTAGAAAAGCAAATGGATTTGTATGTACATTTATGGATCTGGAGAAGGCATAGGTTAGAGTTGATAGAGGGTATAGCTCTGTGGAAGGTATTAAGAATATTTGGTGTGGGAGGCAAGTGTTAGAAGCAGGTGAAAGTTTTTATCGGGATGTGAGGCATGTGTACGTGTAGGAAGAAAGGATTTAGATTGGTCTCATGTGAAAGTAGGTTTGCGGTAGGAGTGTGTGATTTCTCATTGGTTGTTTATTTGTTTATGGCTGGGGTGTTAGGGAGGTTGAATGCACGAAGTTTTGGAAAGAGGGGCAAGTATGCAGTCTGTTGTGATGAGAGAGCTTGGGAAGAGAGTCAGTTTGATGTTCATGATGATACAGCGCTGGTGGCTGATTAGGGTGAGAAACTTGCAAAAGTGGTGAACAGAGTTTGGTAAAGTGTGAGACAAGAAGAATAGCTGAGAGTAATTGTGGAAAAGAGCAAGTTATTAGGTACTGTAGGGTGAGGGATACAAAGTTAATTGGGGGGGGTAAGTTTGATAGAGAAAAACTGGAGGAAGTGAAGTTGTTTTAGATATCTGGGAGTGGATTTGGCAGCGGATGGAACCATGGAAGCAGAAGTGATCATTAGGGTGGGGGAGGTGGCGAAGTTCTGGGAGTGTGGAAAATGTGTGGAAGTCGAGTAATGTTATCTTGGAAAGCAAAAATGGGTATGTTTTGATGAATAGTGGTTCCAACAATGTTATGTGGGTTGCAGGTATGGGGGCGATAGACAAGAGTTGTGTAGAGGAGGGGGATTGTGCGGAAATGAGAAATTTGTTGTGGATGAGAGAGCTTGGAAGTGAAGGGCAGTTGTTTGTTCGCTGATGATACAGCGCTGGTGGCGATTCGGAGTGAGGAAACTGGCAGTAGCTGGTGGATGAGTTTTGGTAAAGTGTGTGAAAGAAGAAAGCTGAGAGTAATTGTGAATAAGAGCAGGTTAGTAGGTACAGTTGGTTGAGGGTCAAGTCAATTTGGAGGTAAGTTTGAATCGAGAAAAACTGTAGGAAGTGAAATGTATTTAGTTATCTGGGAGGTGGATTTGGCAGCGGATGGGACCATGAAGTGGAATGTGAATCATAGGGTGGGGGCTTTGGTTATGCGAATCGCCGGTGGAGGTTTGGGGCAAGGCAAAAATTCTGGGAGCGGTTGGAGCGTTGAAGAGTGTGTGTGAAGTCGACGAAACATTATCTCAGAACAGTAAAATATGGGTATGTTTGAAGGAATAGTGGTTCCAACAATGTTGTATGGTTTGCGAGGGTGGGCGTATGGATAGAGTTGTGCGCAGGAGGGTGGATGTGGCTGAAATTGAAGAGGATTTTGAGGGACACTTATTGAGGAGTGAGGTGGTTTGATTCGAGTAATTAATATATAGGGTAGAGAGAGTGTGGTAATAAAAATAGGAACTGTGGTTGAGAGAGCAGAGAGGGTGTTTTGAAATTCTCTGGGCACATGGAGAGAATATGGTGTGAGGAAAGATTGACAAGAGGTTTATATGAGTTAGAGGCAGAGGGAATGAGTGAGAAGTGGGAGACCAATTTGGAGTTGGAAAGAGGGATGTGAAAAGATTTTGAGTGATTGGGGCTCTTGAACATGCAGGAGGGTGAAAGGTGTGCAAGGACTGAGAGTGAATGGGATACGATGTGGTATACCTGGGGCGTACGTGCTGTCAATGATTGAACCAGGGCATTGTGAAGCGTCGGGGTAAACCTATGATAAGTTCTGTGGGGCCTGATGTGGAAAGGGAGCTGTGGTTTGGCTGTATTATTCATGACAGCTAGACAGAGTGTGAACGAATGGGGCCTTTGATGTCCTCTTTCATAGCACTACCTCGCACACATCAAGGGGGAGGGGGTTGGTATTTACATGTGTGGCGACTTGGTGGCGTGAGAATGAATAAAAGGCTGGACAGCATGAATTTATGTACATGAGTAGACATGTATATATCTGTGTGTGTGTGTACAATATGTATGGTGTGAGCATAGGTATGCATTATTTGCGTGTGTGGACGTGTATGTTAAACATGTGTATGTGGGTGGTTGGGCCATTCTTTCGTTGTTTCCTTGTCACATACCTCACAAACGCGGAGGACAGCAACAAAGCAAAATAAATAAATAAATTAAATAAGAAAATAGTTAATACAAAGCTCATGGTAAAGGAAATAGATATGTTTGGCAACGTCTGTTTGGAGTAAAGTCAGGGGTCTGTTGAGTGGATAACTGTATGGAAGGAGTAGCACTTAATCCTGGATGCAGGGAGTTGTCGTAGTATATAAAAGATTTCAAGGGAAATGAATTCCAGATTGATGCGAATAAAAATGAAAGTGGATGGTGAGTGATAGGTGATTATTGGTGCTTATGCACTGTTCATGGAGAAGAAAGATCGGAGAGGCAAATGCTTTGGGAGCAGCTAGTAAGTGTGTTCAGCAGTTTTGGTGCACAAGATGGGTAATATTGACGGATGATTTAATGTTACAGATGAGTAACATGGCAGTGGGGTATAATTGGTGCAATGGGGTATATCTATATTAGTGTTGTGAATGGAAATGTTGATAGAGTTGTGGATTTGTGAGACTGGAAAACGACTATGGTGATTTGGAATACCTGGGTTTAAGAAGACAGAATATACACAAGTATATGTTTGTGAGTGCACATGAGGTATTTAGTGTTTGGGTACGGAAATGTTGAAGAGCTTGTGGATTTGTGAGCTGATAAAATAACTGGTGATGAGATACCTGGTTTAAAAAGACAGATATTACACAAGTATATGTCTGTGAGTTTTATCCCTTGGGATAAGGGGAGAAATAATACTTCCGACGCATTCCTCACGTGTTGTAGAAGGCGACCCACAGTCACTCTAAAGGGTTCGTTCCAGGATGATGGGGCGAGAAGGATGGACAGCGGGGGGGCTAGAAACCCTCCCCTCCTTGTATTTTAACTTTCTAAATGGGGAAACAGAAGAAGGAGTTCACGCGGGGAAGTGCTCATCCTTCCTCGCTAGCTCAGACTGGGGAGTCTGTGTTGATGGAACAAGATGAGAAATAATGGAGAGGTAGGTAGTATGTTTGAGGGAGGATCCTAAGATGTTTTGGACTCTAAGTGGATACAAACCTCAAGGGTAAAGGGAAGAGTGGTTTGGGATTGTCTTGGAGAGTAAAGTAGGGGTTATTGATTGAGACAAAACAGCAAGGGAAGGAGTAGCACTACTCCTGAAAACAGAGTCGGTGGAGTATGTCGATAAAATGTAAGAAAGTATATCTAGATTGATATGGGTAAAACTGAAAGTTGATGGAGAGAGATGGGTGATTATTGGTGCATATGCACCTGGGCATGAGAAGAAAGATCATGAGAGGCAAGTGTTTTGGGAGCAGCTGAATGAATGTGTTAGTAGTTTTGATCAACGAGACAAGATTATAGTGAAGGGTGATTTGAATGCAAAGGTGAGTAATGTGGCAGTTGAGGGAATAATTGGTATACATGGGGTGTTCAGTGTTGTAAATGGAAATGGTGAAGAGCTTGTAGATTTATGTGCTGAAAAAGGACTGGTGATTGGGAATACCTGGTTTAAAAAGAGAGATATACATAAATATACGTATGTAAGTAGGAGAGATAGCCAGAGAGCGTTATTGGATTACGTGTTAAGTGACAGGCACGCGAGAGACTTTTGGATGTTAATGTGCTGAGAGGTGCAACTGGAGGGATGTCTGATCATTATCTTGTGGAGGCGAAGGTGAAGATTTGTAGAGGTTTTCAGAAAAGAAGGGAGAATGTTGGGGTGAAGAGAGTGGCGAGAGTAAGTGAGCTTGGGAAGGAGACTTGTGTGAGGAAGTACCTGGAGAGACTGAGTACAGAATGGAAAAAGGTGAGAACAAAGGAGGTAAGGGGAGTGGGGAGGAATGGGATATATTTAGGGAAGCAGTGATTGCTTGCACAAAAGATGCTTGTGGCATGAAAAGTGTGGGAGGTGGGCAGATTAGAAAGGGTAGTGAATGGTGGGATGAAGAAGTGAAAGAGAAGAGAGAGGCATTTGGATGATTTTTGCGGGGAAATAATGCAAATGAGTGGGAGATGTATAAAAGAAAGAGGCAGGAGGTCAAGAGAAAGGTGCAAGAGGTGAAAAAGATGGCAAATGAGAGTTGGGGTGAGAGTATCATTAAATTTTAGGGAGAATAAAAAGATGTTTTGGAAGGAGGTAAATAAAGTGCGTAAGACAAGGGAACAAATGGGAACTTCAGTGAAGGGGGCTAATGTGGAGGTGATAACAAGTAGTGGTGATGTGAGGAGATGGAGTGAGTATTTTGAAGGTTTGTTGAATGTGTTTAATTATAGAGTGGCAGATATAGGGTGTTTTGGTTGAGGTGGTGTGAAAACTGAGAGGGTTAGGGAAAATGATTTGGTAAACAGAGAAGAGGTAGTAGTAAAAGCTTTGCGGAAGATGAAAGCCGGCAAGGCTGCGGGGTTGGATGGTATTGCAGTGGAATTTATCAAAAAAGGGGGTGACTGTATTGTTGACTGGTTGGTAAGGTTATTTAATGTATGTATGACTTATGGTGAGTTGCCTGAGGACTGGCGGAATGCTTGCATAGTGCCATTGTACAAACGCAAAGGGGACAAAGGTGAGTGCTCAAATTACAGAGGTATAAGTTTGTTGAGTATTCCTGGGAAATTATATGGGAGGGTAAAGGCATGTACAGAGCATCAAATTTGGGAAGAGCAGTGTGGTTTCAGAAGTGGTAGAGGATGTGTGGATCAGGTGTTTGCTTTGCAGAATGTATGTGAGAAATACTTAGAAAAGCAAATGGATTTGTATGTAGCATTTATGGATCTGGAGAAGGCATATGATAGAGTTGATAGAGATGCTCTGTGGAAGGTATTAAGAATATATGGTGTGGGAGGCAAGTTGTTAGAAGCAGTGAAAAGTTTTTATCGGGGATGTGAGGCATGTGTACGTGTAGGAAGAAAGGATATAGATTGGTTCTCAGTGAAAGTAGGTTTGCGGCAGGAGTGTGTGATGTCTCCATGGTTGTTTATTTGTTTATGGATGGGGTTGTTAGGGAGGTGAATGCAAGAGTTTTGGAAAGAGGGGCAAGTATGCAGTCTGTTGTGGATGAGAGAGCTTGGGAAGAGAGTCAGTTGTTGTTCACTGATGATACAGCGCTGGTGGCTGATTCGGGTGAGAAACTGCAAAAGCTGGTGACAGAGTTTGGTAAAGTGTGAGAAAGAAGAAAGCTGAGAGTAATTGTGAATAAGAGCAAGGTTATTAGGTACAGTAGGGTTGAGGGACAAGTTAATTGGGGGGGGTAAGTTTGAATAGAGAAAAACTGGAGGAAGTGAAGTGTTTTAGATATCTGGGAGTGGATTTGGCAGCGGATGGAACCATGGAAGCAGAAGTGAATCATAGGGTGGGGGAGGGGGCGAAAGTTCTGGGAGTGTTGAAAAATGTGTGGAAGTCGAGAATGTTATCTTGGAAAGCAAAAATGGGTATGTTTGAAGGAATAGTGGTTCCAACAATGTTATGTGGTTGCAAGGTATGGGCTATAGACAGAGTTGTGTAGAGGAGGGTGGATGTGCTGGAAATGAGAAATTTGTTGTGGATGAGAGAGCTTGGGAAGTGAGTCAGTTGTTGTTCGCTGATGATACAGCGCTGGTGGCTGATTCGGGTGAGAAACTGCAGAAGCTGGTGACTGAGTTTGGTAAAGTGTGTGAAAGAAAGCTGAGAGTAAATGTGAATAAGAGCAAGGTTATTAGGTACAGTATGGTTGAGGGTCAAGTCAATTTGGAGGTAAGTTTGAATCGAGAAAAACTGTAGGAAGTGAAATGTTTTAGATATCTGGGAGTGGATTTGGCAGCGGATGGGACCATGGAAGTGGAAGTGAATCATAGGGTGGGGGAGGGGGGCAAAAATTCTGGGAGCGTTGAAGAGTGTGTGGAAGTCGAGAACATTATCTCAGACAGTAAAAATGGGTATGTTTGAAGGAATAGTGGTTCCAACAATGTTGTATGGTTGCGAGGAGTGGGCTATGGATAGAGTTGTGCGCAGGAGGGTGGATGTGCTGGAAATGAGATGTTTGAGGACACTATGAGGAGTGAGGTGGTTTGATCGAGTAAGTAATAATAGGGTAAGAGAGATGTGTGGTAATAAAAATAGTGTGGTTGAGAGAGCAGAAGAGGGTGTTTTGAAATTCTCTGGGCACATGGAGAGAATGAGTGAGGAAAGATTGACCAAGAGGATATATGTGTTAGAGGCAGAGGGAATGAGGAGAAGTGGGAGACCAAATTGGAGATGGAAAGATGGAGTGAAAAAGATTTTGAGTGATTGGGGCCTGAACATGCAGGAGGGTGAAAGGCGTGCAAGGAATAGAGTGAATAGGAACGATGTGGTATACCGGGGCCGACGTGCTGTCAATGGATTGAACCAGGGCATGTGAAGCGTCGGGGTAAACCATGATAAGTTCTGTGGGGCCTGGATGTGGAAAGGGAGCTGTGGTTTCGGTGTATTATTACATGACAGCTAGACAGAGTGTGAACGAATGGGGCCTTTGATGTCTCTCCTAGCACTACCTCGCACACATCAAGGGGGAGGGGGTTGTTATTACATGTGTGGCGAGGTGGCGATGAGAATGAATAAAGGCAGACAGCATGAATTATGTACATGTGTATACATGTATATATCTGTGTGTGTGTGTACATATATGTATACGTTGAGATGCATAGGTATGCATATTTGCGTGTGTGGACGTGTATGTATAAACATGTGTATGTGGGTGGCTTGGGCCATTCTTTCGTCTGTTTCCTTGCACTACCTCACAAACCCGGGAGACAGCAACAAAGCAAAATAAATAAATAAATTAAATAAGAAAATAGTTATACAAAGCTCAAGGGTAAAGGAAAAGATATGTTTGGAAACGTGTTAGGAGTAAAGTCAGGGGCTGATGAGAGGATAACTGTCAAGGAAGGAGTAGCACTACTCCTGATGCAGGAGTTGTCGTAGTATATAAAAGATTGCAAGGAAATGAATTCCAGATTGATGCGAATAAAACTGAAAGTGGATGGTGAGAGATAGGTGATTATTGGTGCTTATGCACCTGTTCATGAGAAGAAAGATCATGAGAGGCAAATGCTTTGGGAGCAGCTCAGTAAGTGTGTCAGCAGTTTTGGTGCACAAGACTGGGTAATATTGACGGATGATTTAAATGTACAGATGAGTAACATGGCAGTTGAGGGTATAATTGGTGCACATGGGGTATATAGTGTTGTGAATGGAAATGTTGAAGAGCTTGTGGATTTGTGAGCTGGAAAAAGACTGGTGATTGGGAATACCTGGTTTAAGAAGACAGATATACACAAGTATATGTTTGTGAGTGCACATGGGGTATATAGTGTTGGGAACGGAAATGTTGAAGAGCTTGTGGATTTGTGAGCTGATAAAATAACTGGTGATTGAGAATACCTGGTTTAAAAAGACAGATATACACAAGTATATGTCTGTGAGTTATCCCTGGGGATAAGGGAGAAATAATACTTCCGACGCATTCCTCACGTGTTGTAGAAGGCGACTAAAGGGGATGGGCAGCGGGGGGCTAGAAACCCTCCCCTCCTTGTATTTTAACTTTCTAAATGGGGAAACAGAAGAAGGAGTCACGCGGGGAGTGCTCATCCTCCTCGATAGCTCAGACTGGGGTGTCTGTGTGTGAATGGAACCAAGATGAGAAAAAAGGAGAGGTAGGTAGTATGTTTGAGGAAAGGAACCTAGATGTTTTGGCTCTAAGTGAAACAAACCTCAAGGGTAAAGGGGAAGAGTGGTTTGGGAATGTCTTGGGAGTAAAGTCAGGGGTTAGTGAGAGGACAAAAGCAAGGGAAGGAGTAGCACTACTCCTGAAACAGAAGTGGTGGGAGTATGTGATAAAATGTAAGAAAGTAAACTCTAGATTGATGTGGGTAAAACTGAAAGTGGATGGAGAGAGATGGGTGATTATTGGTGCATATGCACCTGGGCATGAGAAGAAAGATCATGAGAGGCAAGTGTTTTGGGAGCAGCTGAGCGAGTGAGTTAGTAGTTTTGATGCAAGAGACCGGGCTATAGTGATGGGTGATTTGAATGCAAAGGTGAGTAATGTGGCAGTTGAGGGAATAATTAGTGTACATGGGGAGTTCAGTGTTGTAAATGGTAATGGTGAAGAGCTTGTAGATTTATGTGCTGTAGATTTATGGTGATTTGGAATACCTGGTTTAAAAAGAGAGATATACATAAGTATACGTATGTAAGTAGGAGAGATGGCCAAAGAGCGTTATTGGATTACGTGTTAATTGATAGGCGCGCAAAAGGGAGACTTTTGAATGTTAATGTGCTAAGAGGTGCAACTGGAGGGATGTCTGATCATTATCTTGTGGAGATGAAGGTGAAGATTTGTAGAGGTTTTCAGAAAAGAATAGAGAATTTTGGGGTGAAGAGAGTGGTGAGAGTAAGTGAGCTTGGGAAGGAGACTTGTGTGAGGAAGTACCAGGAGAGACTGAGTACAGATTGGAAAAAGGTGAAAACAAAGGACGTAAGGGGAGGAATGGGATGTATTTAGGCAAGCAATGATGGCTTCTGCAAAAGATGCTTGTGGCATGAGAAGCGTGGGAGGTGGGCAGATTAGAAAGGGTAGCGAGTGGTGGGATGAAGAAGTAAGATTATTAGTGAAAGAGAAGAGAGAGGCATTTGGATGATTTTTGAAGGGAAATAATGCAAATGAATGTGAGATGCATAAAAGAAAGAGGCAGGAAGTCAAGAGAGAGGTGCAAGAGACAAAAAAGAGGGCAAATGAGAGTTGGGGTAAGAGAGTATCATTAAATTCTAGGGAGAATAAAAATATGTTTTGGAAGGAGGTAAATAAAGTGAGTAAAACAAGGAAACAAATGGGAACATCAGTGAAGGGGGCTAATGGGGAGGTGATAACAATAGTGGTGATGTGAGGAGATGGAGCGAGTATTTTGAAGGTTTATTGAATGTGTTTGATGATAGAGTGGCTGATATAGGGTGTTTTGGTTGAGGTGGTGTGCAAAGTGAGAGGGTTAGGGAAAATGATTTGGTAAACAGAGAAGAGGTAGTAGATGAAAGCCGGCAAGGCAGCGGGTTTGGATGGTATTGCAGTGGAATTTATTAAAAAAGGGGGTGACTGTATTGTTGACTGATTGGTAAGGTTATTTAATGTATGTATGACACATGGTGAGGTGCCTGAGGACTGGCGGAATGCTTGCATAGCGCCAGTGTACAAAGGGGATAAGAGTGAGTGCTCAAATTACAGAGGTATAAGTTTGTTGAGTATTCCTGGGAAATTATATGGGAAGGTATTGATTGAGAGGGTGAAGGCATGTACAGAGCATCAGATTGGGGAAGAGCAGTGTGGTTTCAGAAGTGGTAGAGGATGTGTGGATCAGGTGTTTGCTTTGAAAAATGTATGTGAGAAATACTAAGAAAAGCAAATGGACTTGTATGTAGCATTTATGGATCTGGAGAAGGCATATGATAGAGTTGATGGAGATGCTCTCTGGAAGGAATTAAGAATATATAGTGTAGGAGGCAAGTTGTTAGAAGCAGTGAAAAGTTTTTATCAAGGACGTACGGCATGTGTACGTGTAGGAAGAGAGGAAAGTGATTGGTTCTCAGTGAGTGTTGGCTTGCGGCAGGGGTGTGTGATGTCTCCATGGTTGTTTAAGATGTCTCCATGGTTGTTTAATCTGTTTATGGATGGGGTTGTTAGGGAGGTGAATGCAAGAGTTTTGGAAAGAGGGGCAAGTATGCAGTCTGTTGTGGATGAGAGAGCTTGGGAAGCGAGTCAGTTGTTGTTCATTGATGATACAGCGCTGGTGGCTGATTCCGGTGAGAAACTGCAGAAGCTGGTGACTGAGTTTGGTAAAGTGTGAGAAAGAAGAAAGCTGAGAGTAAATGTGAATAAGAGCAAGGTTATTAGGTACAGTAGGGTTGTGGGACAAGTCAATTGGGAGGTAAGTTTGAATGGAGAAAAACTGGAGGAAGTGAAGTGTTTTAGATATCTGGGAGTGGATTTAGCAGTGGATGGAACCATGGAAGTGAATCATAGGGTGGGGAGGGGGCATTGAAAAATGTGTGGAAGCCGAGAACGTTATCTTGGAAAGCAAAAATGGGTATGTTTGAAGGAATAGTGGTTCCAACAAGTTATATGGTTGCGAGGCATGAGCTATAGATAGAGTTGTGCGGAGGAGGGTGGATGTACTGGAAATGAGATGTTTGAGGACACTATGAGGTGTGACGTGCTTTGATCGAATAAGTAATAATAGGGTAAGAGAGATGTGTGGTAATAAAAATAGTGTGGTTGAGAGAACAGAAGAGGGTGTTTTGAAATGCTCTGGGCACATGGAGAGAATGAGTGAGGAAAGATTGACCAAGAGGATATATGTGTCAGAGGCGGAGGGAACGAGGAGAAGTGGGAGACCAAATTGGAGGTGGAAAGATGGAGTGAAAAAGATTTTGAGTGATCGGGGCCTGAACATGTAGGAGGGTGAAAGGCGTGCAAGGTATAGCGTGAAGTGGAATGATGGGGCATACCGGGGTCGACTTGCTGTCAATGGATTGAACCACAGCATGTGAAACGTCTGGGGTAAGCCATGGAAAGTTTTGTGGGGCCTGGATGTGGAAAGGGAGCTGTGGTTTTGGTGCATTATATATGACAGCTAGAGACTGAGTGTGAACGATTGTGGCCTTTGTTGTCCTTTCCTAAAGCTACCTCGCGCACATGTGAGGGGAGGGTGCTTTCATTTCATGTGTGGCTGGGCGGCAACAGGAATGAATAAGGGCAGACTATGAATTATGTACATGTGTATATATGTATATGTCTGTGTGTGTGTATATATGTTGAGATGTATAGGTATGTCTATTTGCATGTGTGGACGTGTATGTATATACATGTATATGTGGGCGGGTTGGGCCATTCTTTCATCTGTTTCCTTGTGCTACCTCGCTAACGCGGGAGAAAGCGACAAAGTATAATAAATATAAAATAAACGTTGAAATGTATAGGTATGTATATGTTTGTGTGTGGACGTGTATACCTGTGTATGTGGGTGGGTTGGGCCATTCCCCGCGCTACCTGAGGGGAGGGTGCTTTCATTTCATGTGTGGCTGGGCGGCGACAGGAATGAATAAGGGCAGACTATGAATTATGTACATGTGTATATATGTATATGTCTGTGTGTGTGTATATATGTTGAGATGTATAGGTATGTCTATTTGCATGTGTGGACGTGTATGTATATACATGTATATGTGGGCGGGTTGGGCCATTCTTTCATCTGTTTCCTTGTGCTACCTCACTAACGCGGGAGAAAGCGACAAAGTATAATAAATATAAAATAAACGTTGAAATGTATAGGTATGTATATGTTTGTGTGTGGACGTGTATGTATATACCTGTGTATGTGGGTGGGTTGGGCCATTCCCCGCGCTACCTGAGGGGAGGGTGCTTTCATTTCATGTGTGGCTGGGCGGCGACAGGAATGAATAAGGGCAGACTATGAATTATGTACATGTGTATATATGTATATGTCTGTGTGTGTGTATATATGTTGAGATGTATAGGTATGTCTATTTGCATGTGTGGACGTGTATGTATATACATGTATATGTGGGCGGGTTGGGCCATTCTTTCATCTGTTTCCTTGTGCTACCTCGCTAACGCGGGAGAAAGCGACAAAGTATAATACATATAAAATAAACGTTGAAATGTATAGGTATGTATATGTTTGTGTGTGGACGTGTATGTATATACATGTATATGTGGGCGGGTTGGGCCATTCTTTCATCTGTTTCCTTGTGCTACCTCGCTAACGCGGGAGAAAGCAACAAAGTATAATAAATATAAAATAAACGTTGAAATGTATAGGTATGTATATGTTTGTGTGTGGACGTGTATGTATACATACATACATATACATACATGTGTATGTGGGTGGGTTGGGCCATTCCCCGCGCTACCTCACTAACACAGGAGACAGCAACAAAGTATAATAATTAAGAAAATTAAGCCACAAAAATCTTGCGTATAAATACACAGGTCATCTCAACTACATAAGGTTATCTTTCACATCAACTATTAAGGTCATTAGCAGCTTAATACTGAAGAAATTTAGATGCTCTTGGGAGAATGCATATCTCATCAACGTAATCTCCTCCCTGTATACCTCACACATCATTAAAACTCTAGAGATTATATGGGGAAAAAACCCATAAATTATTCATATGTTATGAAATGATCTAAATAATTTATATCTTTATGATGCATCCATCACATACAGTTCCAAATGTTTGTGCGAGTGCAAGCACAAAGATGACTGCAAACATGCAACAAAACATTTTACATCCTCCAGTCAGTTTGAAGAACCTGGAGTGTACCAGTGTGTAAACTAAAGTAACAAAATGATTAAACTCAATCCCACAGAAAGAGGGCTGTGGAGAGGAACAAAAAGAAGGGTGGATACATACCTCTGGAACCAGCCATAAAACCAAGAATAAGGGCCTTCTCTGGTCTGGTAACTTTATTGCTAGTACGGAACATGTCCTGTGCCTCCAACATTTGCTCTTTCTGTAAATATTGAAACAAGTTATTATGTGAGTCTGTGGCATATGTTAATGTGTCCCATACGAATACATCTGGTTATATAAGATAAAAAGGAGGAAAAACACAAGGGAGATGGATCCCTGAGGAACAATTTTCATTTTCTATGTAGTAAAATCACTCGTAGGATGCAATTAGTTCCCTAATTTCTCTTTTTAGGTGCAACTTCTTATTACATCATCAAAAAAGCTGTTGCAAAGAGATTATCTCAAGCATACTTTGGCTATGTGGAGAATATTTCAGTTTTGTGTAATTCTGATTATCACAGACATACCTTTCTGCTAACTAAGAAGTTGTAGGGCATCTGAAGATGCTATAAGACAACTAACATGTGGACTACTGGCATTCTGTCCACAAACTTACAATCTCTCCTTGTCAACACTTAATACAGCTCATTCTTCATAAATCTAGATTTTTTTGCAGTGAGCACTCATCCATTCATTTTTCCTTTACATTCATTTATTTATTTATTATACTTTGTCGCTGTCTCCTGTGTTAGTGAGGTAGCGCAAGGAAACAGATGGAAGAATGGCCCAACCCACCCACATACACATGTATATACATACACGTCCAGACACGCACATATACATACCTATACATCTCAACGTATACATATATATATACACACATAGACATATACATATATAAACATGTACATAAGTCATACTGTCTGCCCTTTCTCATTCCCGTCGCCAACCCGCCACACTTGAAATGACAAACCCCTCCCTCCACATGTGCGCGAGGTAGTGCTAGAAAAAGACAACAAACGCCACATTCGTTCACACTCAGTCTCTAGTTGTGATGCATAATGCACCGAAACCACAGCTCCCTTTCCACATCCAGGCCACACAAAACTTTCCATGGTTTATCCCAGATGCTTCACATTCCTTGGTTCAATCCATTGACAGCCTGTCGACCCCGGTATACCACATCGTTCTAATTCACTCTATTCCTTGCACGCCTTTCACCCTCCTGCATGTTCAGGCCCCGATCACTCAAAATCTTTTTCACTCCATCTTTCCACCTCCAATTTGGTCTTCCACTTCTCGTTCCCTCCACCTCTGACACATATATCCTCTTGGTCAACCTTTCCTCACTTATTCCATGTGACCAAACCATTTCAAAACACCCTCTTCTGCTCTCTCAACCACACTCTTTTATTACCACACATCTCTCTTACCCTTTCATTTACTTACTCGATCAAACCACCTCACACCACATATTGTCCTCAAACATCTCATTGCCAACACATCCACCCTCCTCCGCCCAACTCTATCCATAGCCCATGCCTCACAACCATATAACATTGTTGGAACCACTATTCCTTCAAACATACCCATTTTTGCTTTCCAAGATAATTTTCTCGACTTCCACACATTTTTCAAGGCTCCCAGGACTTTTGCCCCCTCCCCCACCCAATGATTCACTTCCGCTTCCATGGTTCCATCCGCTGCTATACCTACTCCCAGATATATAAAACACTTCACTTCCTCCACTTTTTCTCCATTCAAACTTACCTCCCAATTGACTTGTCCTACAACCCTGCTGTACCTAATAACCTTGCTCTTATTCACATTTACTCTCAGCTTTCTTCTTTCACACACTTTACCAAACTCATTCACCAGCTTCTGCAGTTTCTCATCCAAATCAGCCACCAGCGCTGTATCATCAGCGAACAAAAACTGACTCGCTTCCCAAGCTCTCTCATCCACAACAGACTGCATACTTGCCCCTCTTTCCAAAACTCTTGCATTCTCCTCCCTAACAACCCCACCCATAAACAAATTAAACAACCATGGAGACATCACACACCACTGCCGCAAACCAACATTCACTGAAAACCAATCATTTTTCCTTTCTTCCTACACGTACACATGCCTTACATCCTCGATAAAAACTTTTCACTGCTTCTAACAACTTGCCTCCCACACCATATATTCTTAATACCTTCCACAGAGCATCTCTATCAACTCTATCATATGCCTTCTCCAGATCCATAAATGCTACATACAAATCCATTTGCTTTTCTAAATATTTCACACATACATTCTTCAAAGCAAACACTTGATCCATACATCCTCCACCACTTCTGAAACTACACTGCTCTTCCCCAATCTGATGCTCTGTACATGCCTTCACTCTCTCAATCAATACCCTCCCATACAACTTCCCAGGAATACTCAACAAACTTATATCTCTGTAATTTGAGCACTCACTTTTATCTCCTTTGCCTTTGTACAATGGCACTATGCAAGCATTCCCCCAATCCTCAGGCACCTCACCAAGAGTCATGCATACATTAAATAAATAACCTTACCAACCAGTCAACAATACAGTCACCCCCTTTTTTAATACATTCCACTGCAATACCATCCAAGTCTGCTGCCTTGCCTGTTTTCATCTTCCGCAAAGCTTTTACTACCTCTTCTCTGTTTATCAAATCATTCTCCCCAACCCTCTCACTTTGCACACCACCTCGACCAAAACACCCTACATCTGCCACTCTATCATCAAACACATTCAACAAACCTTCAAAATACTCACTCCATCTTCTCACATCACCACTACTTGTTATAGCCTCCCCATTAGCCCCCTTCACTGATGTTCCCATTTGTTCCCTTCTCTTACGCACTTTCTTTACCTCCTTCCAAAACATCTTTTTATTCTCCGATCACTCAAATTCTATTCCACTCCATCCTTCCTCCAATTTGGTCTCTCTGTTCTCCTTGTTTCCTCCATCTCTGACACTTACATCCTCTTTGTTAACATTTTCTTATTCATTCTCTCTATGTCTAAACCATTTCAGTACACCCTCTTTTGCTCTCTTAACCACTCCAACACATCTTCATCTAAATCCCATGCCTCACATCCATATAATAATGTTGGGATTAGCATTCCTTCAAACAGCCATATATTTACCCTAGCCAAAAACTGGTACCCAATTTATCAACCAGCTCCCTAGGGGAGGATGAACAATTGGGTTGACAGCAGACTGACTGCCATAACCAGGACTTGAACCTATGCAGGCTTGATCCTGGGTGGCCTATCTTAATAGAAATGCCACATAAGACTACAGTTCTGCTTAATCTATTACTACAGTTCTACAGTATATACAAAATTTAAAACTCACAGTAAGTGAGAGTCCTCGCTTTTGTTGGGACTGTTGTTGCTGCGTGGTAACAGTTGCCTGACTGATAGGAACTTGCTGTGTAGGTTGTGTCTCTGGCTGCGGTGCCACAGTGATGACCTGAGTTGTCTGTTGTGGCTGTGACTGTTGCTGTGGTGATGGTGTTGCCGCTGCTGCTGCCAGAGCTGCTGGGGTCAGGGCAGTGGTTGTATACACCAATTCAGGCTGGAGAGGCTAAAACAACAGAGAACTAAGTATCAATAACTGTACAGCACATATGGTTAAATCATATTCATTTATCATATATCATACTTGACCGCCGTCTCCCGCATTAGTGACTTACTGCAAGGAAATACACGAGCAATGATCCAACCCAACCACATACACATGTATATACATAAACGCCCACACATGCACATATACATACATATACATTTCAGTGTATACATACACAGACATATATATATATATATATATATATATATATATATATATATATATATATATATATATATATATATATATATAAGGCATGTGTACGTGTAGGAAGAGAGGAAAGTGATTGGTTCTCAGTGAATGTAGGTTTGCGGCAGGGGTGTGTGATGTCTCCATGGTTGTTTAATTTGTTTATGGATGGGGTTGTTAGGGAGGTGAATGCAAGACTTTTGGAAAGAGGGGCAAGTATGAAGTCTGTTGGGGATGAGAGAGCTTGGGAAGTGAGTCAGTTGTTGTTCGCTGATGATACAGCGCTGGTGGCTGATTCATGTGAGAAACTGCAGAAGCTGGTGACTGAGTTTGGTAAAGTGTGTGGAAGAAGAAAGTTAAGAGTAAATGTGAATAAGAGCAAGGTTATTAGGTACAGTAGGGTTGAGGGTCAAGTCAATTGGGAGGTGAGTTTGAATGGAGAAAAACTGGAGGAAGTGAAGTGTTTTAGATATCTGGGAGTGGATCTGGCAGCGGATGGAACCATGGAAGCGGAAGTGGATCATAGGGTGGGGGAGGGGGCGAAAATTTGGGAGCCTTGAAGAATGTGTGGAAGTCGAGAACATTATCTCGGAAAGCAAAAATGGGTATGTTTGAAGGAATAGTGGTTCCAACAATGTTGTATGGTTGCGAGGCGTGGGCTATGGATAGAGTTGTGCGCAGGAGGATGGATGTGCTGGAAATGAGATGTTTGAGGACAATGTGTGGTGTGAGGTGGTTTGATCGAGTAAGTAACGTAAGGGTAAGAGAGATGTGTGGAAATAAAAAGAGCGTGGTTGAGAGAGCAGAAGAGGGTGTTTTGAAATGGTTTGGTCACATGGAGAGAATGAGTGAGGAAAGATTGACCAAGAGGATATATGTGTCGGAGGTGGAGGGAACGAGGAGAAGAGGGAGACCAAATTGGAGGTGGAAAGATGGAGTGAAAAAGATTTTGTGTGATCGGGGCCTGAACATGCAGGAGGGTGAAAGGAGGGCAAAGAATAGAGTGAATTGGAGCGATGTGGTATACTGGGGTTGACGTGCTGTCAGTGGATTGAATCAAAGCATGTGTATGGGGATGGGTTGGGCCATTTCTTTCATCTGTTTCCTTGCGCTACCTCGCAAGCGCGGGAGACAGCGACAAAAAAAAAAAAAAAAAAAAAAAAAAAAAAAAAAAAAATATATATATATATATATATATATATATATATATATATATATATATATATATATATATATATATATATATATATATATATATTGTGGCATGAGAAGAGTGGGAGGTGGGTTGATTAGAAAGGGTAGTGAGTGGTGGGATGAAGAAGTAAGAGTATTAGTGAAAGAGAAGAAAGAGGCATTTGGACGATTTTTGCAGGGAAAAAATGAAATTGAGTGGGAGACGTATAAAAGAAAGAGACAGGAGGTCAAGAGAAAGGTGCAAGAGGTGAAAAAAAAGGCAAATGAGAGCTGGGGTGAGAGAGTATCATTAAATTTTAGGGAGAATAAAAAGATGTTCTGGAAGGAGGTAAATAAAGTGCGTAAGACAAGGGAGCAAATGGGAACTTCAGTGAAGGGCGCAAATGGGGAGGTGATAACAAGTAGCGGTGATGTGAGAAGGAGATGGAGTGAGTATTATGAAGGTTTGTTGAATGTGTTTGATGATAGAGTGGCAGATATAGGGTGTTTCGGTCGAGGTGGTGTGCAAAGTGCGAGGGTTAGGGAAAATGAGTTGGTAAACAGAGAAGAGGTAGTAAAAGCTTTGCGGAAGATGAAAGCCAGCAAGGCAGCAGGTTTGGATGGTACTGCAGTGGAATTTATCAAAAAAGGGAGTGACTGTATTGTTGACTGGTTGGTAAGGTTATTTAATGTATGTATGACTCATGGTGAGGTGCCTGAGGATTGGCGGAATGTGTGCATAGTGCCATTGTACAAAGGCAAATGGGATAAGAGTGAGTGCTCAAATTACAGAGGTATAAGTTTGTTGAGTATTCCTGGGAAATTATATGGGAGGGTATTGATTGAGAGGGTGAAGGCATGTACAGAGCATCAGATTGGGGAAGAGCAGTGTGGTTTCAGAAGTGGTAGAGGATGTGTGGATCAGGTGTTTGCTTTGAAGAATGTATGTGAGAAATACTTAGAAAAGCAAATGGATTTGTATGTAGCATTTATGGATCTGGAGAAGGCATATGATAGAGTTGACAGAGATGCTCTGTGGAAGGTATTAAGAATATATGGTGTGGGAGGCAAGTTGTTAGAAGCAGTGAAAAGTTTTTATCGAGGATGTAAGGCATGTGTACGTGTAGGAAGAGAGGAAAGTGATTGGTTCTCAGTGAATGTAGGTTTGCCGCAGGGGTGTGTGATGTCTCCATGGTTGTTTAATTAGTTTATGGATGGGGTTGTTAGGGAGGTGAATGCAAGAGTTTTGGAAAGATGGGCAAGTATGAAGTCTGTTGGGGATGAGAGAGCTTGGGAAGTGAGTCAGTTGTTCGCTGATGATACAGCGCTGGTGGCTGATTCATGTGAGAAACTGCAGAAGCTGGTGACTGAGTTTGGTAAAGTGTGTGAAAGAAGAAAGTTAAGAGTAAATGTGAATAAGAGCAAGGTTATTAGGTACAGTAGGGTTGAGGGTCAATTCAATTGGGAGGTGAGTTTGAATGGAGAAAAACTGGAGGAAGTGAAGTGTTTTAGATATCTGGGAGTGGATCTGGCAGCGGATGGAACCATGGAAGCAGAAGTGGATCATAGGGTGGGGGAGGGGGCGAAAATTCTGGGAGCCTTGAAGAATGTGTGGAAGTCGAGAACATTATCTCGGAAAGCAAAAATGGGTATGTTTGAAGGAATAGTGGTTCCAACAATGTTGTATGGTTGCGAGGCGTGGACTATGGATAGAGTTGTGCGCAGGAGGATGGATGTGCTGGAAATGAGATGTTTGAGGACAATGTGTGGTGTGAGGTGGTTTGATCGAGTAAGTAACGTAAGGGTAAGAGAGATGTGTGGAAATAAAAAGAGCGTGGTTGAGAGAGCAGAAGAGGGTGTTTTGAAATGGTTTGGTCACATGGAGAGAATGAGTGAGGAAAGATTGACCAAGAGGATATATGTGTCGGAGGTGGAGGGAACGAGGAGAAGAGGGAGACCAAATTGGAGGTGGAAAGATGGAGTGAAAAAGATTTTGTGTGATCGGGGCCTGAACATGCAGGAGGGTGAAAGGAGGGCAAAGAATAGAGTGAATTGGAGCGATGTGGTATACCGGGGTTGACGTGCTGTCAGTGGATTGAATCAAGGCATGTGTATGGGGGTGGGTTGGGCCATTTCTTTCATCTGTTTCCTTGCGCTACCTCGCAAACGCGGGAGACAGCGACAAAAAAAAAAAAAAGAAAAAAAAAAAAAATATATATATATATATATATATATGTATATATATATATATCACTCTTATCCCCTTTGCCTTTGTACAATGGCACTATGCACGCATTCCGCCAATCCTCAGGCACCTCACCATGAGTCATACATACATTAAATAACCTTACCAACCAGTCAACAATACAGTCACCCCCTTTTTTAATAAATTCCACTGCGATACCATCCAAACCTGCTGCCTTGCCGGCTTTCATCTTTCGCAAAGCTTTTACTACCTCTTCTCTGTTTACCAAATCATTTTCCCTAACCCTCTCACTTTGCACACCACCTCGACCAAAACACCCTATATCTGCCACTCTGTCATCAGACACATTCAACAAACCTTCAAAATACTCATTCCATCTCCTTCTCACATCACCACTACTTGTTTTCACCTCCCCATTTACGCCCTTCACTGAAGTTCCCATTTGCTCCCTTGTCTTACGCACCCTATTTACCTCCTTCCAGAACATCTTTTTATTCTCCCTAAAATTTACTGATAGTCTCTCACCCCAACTCTCATTTGCCCTTTTTTTCACCTCTTGCACCTTTCTCTTGACCTCCTGTCTCTTTCTTTTATACTTCTCCCACTCAATTGCATTTTTTCCCTGCAAAAATCGTCCAAATGCCTCTCTCTTCTCTTTCACTAATACTCTTACTTCTTCATCCCACCACTCACTACCCTTTCTAAACAGCCCACCTCCCGCTCTTCCTGGTAAATTATATGGGAGGGTATTGATTGAGAGGGTGAAGGCATGTACAGAGCATCAGATTGGGGAAGAGCAGTGCGGTTTCAGAAGTGGTAGAGGATGTGTGGATCAGGTGTTTGCTTTGAAGAATGTATGTGAGAAATACTTAGAAAAGCAAATGGATTTGTATGTAGCATTTATGGATCTGGAGAAGGCATATGATAGAGTTGATAGAGATGCTCTGTGGAAGGTATTAAGAATATATGGTGTGGGAGGCAAGTTGTTAGAAGCAGTGAAAAGTTTTTATCGAGGATGTAAGGCATGTGTACGTGTAGGAAGAGAGGAAAGTGATTGGTTCTCAGTGAATGTAGGTTTGCGGCAGGGGTGTGTGATGTCTCCATGGTTGTTTAATTTGTTTATGGATGGGGTTGTTAGGGAGGTAAATGCAAGAGTCCTGGAAAGAGGGGCAAGTATGAAGTCTGTTGGGGATGAGAGAGCTTGGGAAGTGAGTCAGTTGTTGTTCGCTGATGATACAGCGCTGGTGGCTGATTCATGTGAGAAACTGCAGAAGCTGGTGACTGAGTTTGGTAAAGTGTGTGGAAGAAGAAAGTTAAGAGTAAATGTGAATAAGAGCAAGGTTATTAGGTACAGTAGGGTTGAGGGTCAAGTCAATTGGGAGGTGAGTTTGAATGGAGAAAAACTGGAGGAAGTGAAGTGTTTTAGATATCTGGGAGTGGATCTGGCAGCGGATGGAACCATGGAAGCGGAAGTGGATCATAGGGTGGGGGAGGGGGCGAAAATTTTGGGAGCCTTGAAAAATGTGTGGAAGTCGAGAACATTATCTCGGAAAGCAAAAATGGGTATGTTTGAGGGAATGGTGGTTCCAACAATGTTGTATGGTTGCGAGGCGTGGGCTATGGATAGAGTTGTGCGCAGGAGGATGGATGTGCTGGAAATGAGATGTTTGAGGACAATGTGTGGTGTGAGGTGGTTTGATCGAGTAAGTAACGTAAGGGTAAGAGAGATGTGTGGAAATAAAAAAAGCGTGGTTGAGAGAGCAGAAGAGGGTGTTTTGAAATGGTTTGGGCACATGGAGAGAATGAGTGAGGAAAGATTGACCAAGAGGATATATGTGTCGGAGGTGGAGGGAACGAGGAGAAGAGGGAGACCAAATTGGAGGTGGAAAGATGGAGTGAAAAAGATTTTGTGTGATCGGGGCCTGAACATGCAGGAGGGTGAAAGGAGGGCAAGGAATAGAGTGAATTGGAGCGATGTGGTATACAGGGGTTGACGTGCTGTCAGTGGATTGAATCAAGGCATGTGAAGCGTCTGGGGTAAACCATGGAAAGCTGTGTAGGTATGTATATTTGCGTGTGTGGACGTGTGTATGTACATGTGTATGGGGGGGGTTGGGCCATTTCTTTCGTCTGTTTCCTTGCGCTACCTCGCAAACGCGGGAGACAGCGACAAAGTATAAAAAAAAAAAAAAAAAAAAAAATATATATATATATAGATATATATATATATATATATATATATATATATATATATATATATATATATATATATATATCACTTTCCTCTCTTCCTACACGTACACATGCCTTACATCCTCGATAAAAACTTTTCACTGCTTCTAACAACTTTCCTCCCACACCATATATTCTTAATACCTTCCACAGAGCATCTCTATCAACTCTATCATATGCCTTCTCCAGATCCATAAATGCTACATACAAATCCATTTGCTTTTCTATGTGAGAAATACTTAGAAAAGCAAATGGATTTTCTCTATTCCTTGCCCTACTTTCACCCTCCTGCATGTTCAGACCCCGATCACACAAAATCTTTTTCACTCCATCTTTCCACCTCCAATTTGGTCTCCCTCTTCTCCTTGCTCCCTCCACCTCCGACACATATATCCTCTTGGTCAATCTTTCCTCACTCATCCTCTCCATGTGCCCAAACCACTTCAAAACACCCTCTTCTGCTCTCTCAACCACGCTCTTTTTATTTCCACACATCTCTCTTACCCTTACATTACTCACTCGATCAAACCACCTCACACCACACATTGTCCTCAAACATCTCATTTCCAGCACATCCATCCTCCTGCGCACAACTCTATCCATAGCCCACGCCTCGCAACCATACAACATTGTTGGAACCACTATTCCTTCAAACATACCCATTTTTGCTTTCCGAGATAATGTTCTCGACTTCCACACATTCTTCAAGGCCCCCAGAATTATATATATATATATATATATATATATATATATATATATATATATATATACACATGTACATATCCATACTTGCTGCCTTCATCCATTCCCGTCGCTACCCCGCCACACACATAATAGCACACACACACACACCTTCCAGCGAGGCAGCACCAGGAAAAGACAAAAAGGCCACATTTGTTCACACTCAGTCTCTAGCTGTCGTATGTAATGCACTGAAACCATAGCTCCCTCTCCACACCCAGGCCCCACAGCTCATCCCATGGTGTACCCCAGACACATCACATGCCCTGATTCAATCCACTGACAGCACGTTGACCCCCGTGTACCACATCGTTCCAATTCACTCTATTCTTTCCACGCCTTTCACCCTCCAGTATGTTCAGGCCCTGATCACTCAAAATCTTTTTCCCTCCATCATTCCACCTCCAATTTGGTCTCCCACTTCTTCCCTCCACCTCTGACACATATATCCTCCTAGTCAATCTTTCCTCAATCATTCTCTCCATGTGTCCAAACCACTTCAACATACCCTCTTCTGCTCTCTCAACCACACTCTTTTTATTACCACACATCTCTCTTACCCTTCATTATTTACTCAATCAAACCACCTCACACCACATACTGTCCTTAAACATTTCATTTCCAACACATCCACCCTCCACACAACCCTATTTATAGCTCATGCCTTGCAACCATATACCACTGTTGGAACCACTATTCCTTCATACATACCCTTTTTCCTTTCTGAGATAACGATCTTGCCTTCCACACATTCTTCAACGCTCCACAACCTTTGCTCCCTCCCCCACCCTGTGATTCACTTCCACTTCCATGGTTTCATACACTGCTCAGTCCACTCCCAGATATCTAAAACACTTCACTTTCTCCAGTTTTTCTCCATTCAAACATATCTATATTTTTTATGCTTTGTCGCTGTCTCCCGCTTAGAGAGGTAGTGCAAGGAAAAAGACGGAAGAATGGCCAAACCCATCCACATACACATGTATATACATACACGTCTAATCACAGCACATATACATACCTATACATCTCAACGTATACATATATATACACAGACATATAAATATATACACATGTAGGCAAGTCATACTGTCTCTGCCCTTATTCATTCCCGTCGCCACCCCACCACACAAGAAATAAAAACCCCCTCCCCCAGCATGTGCATGAGGTAGCGCTAGGGAAAGACAACAAAGGCCACATTCATTCACACTCAGTCTCTAGCTGTCATGTGTAATGCACCGAAAACACAGCTCCCTTTCCATATCCAGGCCACACAAAACTTTCCATGGTTTACCCAGACGCTTTACATGCCCTGGTTCAATCCATTGACAGCACGTCGACCCCGGTATACCACATCGTTCCAATTCACTCTATTCCTTGCACGCCTTTCACCCTGCTGCATGTTCAGGCCCCGATCACTCAAAATCTTTTTCACTTCATCTTTCCACCTCCAATTTGGTCTCCCACCACTTCTCGTTACCTCCACCTCTGACACATATATCCTCTTTGCCAATCTTTCCTCACTCATTCTCTCCATGTGACCAAACCATTTCAAAACACCCTCTTCTGCTCTCTAACCACACATTTTATTACCACACATCTCTCTTACCAATTCATTACTTACTCGATCAAACCACCTTACACCACATATTGTCCTCAAACATCTCATTTCCAGCACATCCACCCTCCTCCGCACAACTCTATCTATACCCCAAACCTCGCAACCACATAACACTGTTGGAACCACTATTCCTTCAAACATACCCATTTTTGCTTTCTAAGATAACATTCTCAACTTCCACACATTTTTCAACACTTCCAGAACTTTTGCCCCCTCCCACACCCTATGATTCACTTCCACTTCCATGGTCCCCTCCGCTGCCAAATCCACTCCCAGATATCTAAAACACTTCACTTCCTCCACTTTTTCTCCACTCAAACTTACCTCCCAATTGATTTGTCCCTCAACCCTTCTGTACCTAATAACCTTGCTCTTATTCACATTTACTCTCAGCTTTCTTCTTTCACACACTTTACCAAACTCATTCACCAGCTTCTGCAGTTTCTCACCCGAATCAGCCACCAGCGCTGTATCATCAGCAAACAACAACTGACTCACTTCCCAAGCTCTCTCATCCACAACAGACTGCATACTTGCCCCTCTTTCCAATACTTTTGCATTCACCTCCCTAACAACCCCATCCATAAACAAATTAAACAACCATGGAGACATCACACACCCCTGCCGCAAACCAAAATTCACTGAAAACCAATCACTTTCCTCTCTTCCTAGACGTACACATACCTTCCATCCTCGATAAAAACTTTTCACTGCTTCTAACAACTTACCTCCCACACCATATATTCTTAATACCTTCCACAGAGCATCTCTATCAACTCTATCATATGTCTTCTCCAGATCCATAAATGCTACATACAAATCCATTTGCTTTTCTAAGTATTTCTCACATACATTCTTGAAAGCAAACACCTGATCCACACTTCTACCACTTCTGAAACACAGTGCTCTTCCCCAGTCTGAGGTTCGGTACATGCCTTCACCCTCTCAATCAATACCCTCCCATATAATTTACCAGGAATACTCAACAAACTTATACCTCTGTAATTTGAGCACTCACTTTTATCCCCTTTGCCTTTGTCCAATGGCACCATGCAAGCATTCCGCCACTCCTAAGGCAACTCACCATGAGTCATACATACATTAAATAACCTTACCAACCAGTCAACAATACAGTCACCCACCTTTTTAATAAATTCCACTGCAATACCATCCAAGTCCGCTGCCTTGCCGGCTTTCATCTTCCGCAAAGCTTTCACTACCTCTTCTCTGTTTACCAAATCATTCTCCCTAACCCTCTCAGTTTGCACACCACCTCGACCAAAACACCCTATATCTGCCACTCTATCATCAAACATATTCAACAAACCTTCAAAATACTCACTCCATCTCCTTCTCACATCACCACTACTTGTTATCACCTCCCCATTAGCCCCCTTCGCTGATGTTCCCATTTGTTCCCTGGTCTTACGCACTTTATCTATCTCCTTCCAAAACATCTTTTCATTCTCCCAAAAAGTGAATGATACTCTCTCACCCCAACTCTCATTTACCCTCTTTTTCACCTCTTGTGCCTTTCTCTTGACCTCCTGCCTCTTTCTTTTATACATCTCCTATTCATTTGCATTATTTCCCTGCAAAAATCGTCCAAATGCCTCTCTTTTCTCTTTCACTAATAATCTTACTTCTTCATCTCACCACTCACTACCCTTTCTAATCTGCCCAACTCCCACACTTCTCATGCCACAAGCATCTTTTACACAAGCTATCACTGCTTCCCTAAATACATCCCATTCCTCCCCCACTCCCCTTACGTCCTTTGTTCTCACCTTTTTCCATTCTGTACTCAGTCTCTCCTGGTACTTCCTCACACAAGTCTCCTTCCCAAGCTCACTTACTCTCACCACTCTCTTCACCCCAGCATTCTCTCTTGTACAAATCACCAATCAATTTGTCCCTCAACCCTTCTGAACCTAATGACCTCGCTCTTATTCACATTTACTCTTGACTTTCTTCTTTAACAAAATTTACCAAACTTAGTCACCAACTTATGCAGTTTCTCACCCGAATCAGCCACCAGCGCTGTATCATTGGCGAACAACAACTGACTCACTTCCCAAGCCCTCTCATCCACAACAGACTGCATACTCACCCCTCTCTCCAAAACATTTGCACTCCCCATCCTAACCACCCCATACATAAACAAATTAAAGAGCCATGGAGACATCACACACCCCTGTGACAAACTGACATTCACTGGGAACCAATCACTTTCCTCTCTTTCTACTCGTACACATGCCTTACATCCTTGGCAAAAATTTTCATCGCTTCTGGCAACTTGCCTCTCACACCATATACTCTTAAAACCTTTCATATAGCATCTCTATCCACCCTATCATATGCATTCTCCAGATCCATAAATGTTACATACAAATCCATCTGGTTTTCTAAGTATTTCTCACATACATTCTTTAAAGCAAATACCTGATCCGCACATCCTCTACCACTTCTGAAACCACAATGCTCTTCCCATATATGATGCTCTGTACATGCCTTTACCCTCTCAATCAATACCCTCCCATACAATTTCCCAGTAATACTCAACAAACTTATGCCTCTGTAATTCGAACACTCACCTTTATCCCCTTTGCCTTTGTACAATGGCACTATGCATGCATTCCACTAATCCTCAGGCACTTCACCAAGATCCATACATACAGTGAATATCCTTACCAACTAATCAACAACAAAGTCAACCCCTTTTTTTATGAATTCCACCGCAATACCATCCAAACCCACCGCCTTGCCGGCTTTCATCTTCTGCAAAACTTTCACTACCTCTTCTCTGTTCACCAAATCATTCTCCCTGACCCTCTCACTTCGCACACCACCCTGACCAAAACACCCTATATCTGCCACTCTAACATGAAACACATTCAACAAACCTTCAAAATATTAACTCCATCCCCTTCGCACTTCATCACTAGTTATAACCTTCCCATTTGCCCCCTTTACCAATGTTCCAATTTGTTCGCCTGTCTTATGCACATTAGTTACCTCCTTCCAAAGCATCTTTTTATCCTAACTATGATTTAATGATACTCTCACCACAACTCTCATTTGCCCTCTTTTTCACCTCTTGCACCTTTCTCTCGACCTCCTGCCACTTTCTTTTACACATCTCCCAGTCATCTGCACTACTTTCCTGAAAAAATCATCTAAATGCCTCTCTTCTTTTTTCCACTAACACTTACTTCATCCCACCATTCACTACCTTTTCTAATCTGCCCATCTCCCACCTTTCTCAAGCCACAAGCATCTTTTGTGCAAGCCATCAGTGCTTCTCTAAATACATGCCATTCCTTCCCCACTCCTCTTACATAATTTGCTCTCACCTTTTGCCATTCTGCACTCAATCTCTCCAAGTACTTCCTCACACAAGTCTCCTTTCCAAGCTCACTTACTCTCACCACTCTCTTCTCCCCAACATTCTCTCTTCTTTTCTGAAAACTTCCACAAATCTTCACCTTTGCCTCCACAAGACAGTGATCAGACATCCATCCAGCTGCCCCTCTCAGCACATAAACATCCAAAAGTCTCTCTTTTACACGCCTATCAATCAACACGTAATCCAGTAATGACTTCTGGCCATCTCTCCTACTCACATACATCTACGTATGTATATCTCTCTTTTTAAACCAGGTATTACCAATCACCAGTCCTTTTTCAACACACAAATCCACAAGCTCTTCACCATTTCCATTTACAACACTGAACACCCCATGTACACCAATTATTCCTTCAACTGCCACTTAACTCACATTTGCATTTAAATCATCAATCACTTTAACCTGGTCTCATGCATCAAAGCTGCTAACACACTCAGTCTGCTGCTCCCAAAACACTTGTCTCTCATGATCTTTCCTCTCATGACCAGTTGCATAGGCAACAATTATCACTCATCTCTCTCCATCCACTTTCAGTTTTACCCATAACAATCTAGAGTTTACTTTCTTACACTCTATCACATATTCACATGACCTATGCTTCAGGAGGAGTGCTTCTCCTTCCCTTGCTCTCGTCCTCTCACAAACCCAACTTTACTCCCAAGACATTCTCAAACCACTCTTCCCCTTTACGCTTGAGCTTTGTTTCACTCACAGCCAAATCATCCAGCTTCCTTTCCTCAAACATACAACCAGTCTCTCCTTTTTTCTCATCTTGGTTACATCCACACACATTTAGAAACCCAAATCTGAGCCTTCGAGGAGGATGAGCACTCCCCACATGACTCCTTCTTCTGTTTCCCCTTTTAGAAATTTAAATACAAGGATAAATCAAATGATATATTAATATCTTTTTTCTTATACTTGATCGCGATTTCCTGCATCAGTGAGGTAGCCCCAGGAAACAGATAAAAAATGGCCCATCCACTCATATACACATATATACCTAAATGACCATACACACACATATACATAACATATATGGTGGCTGATTCATGTGAGAAACTGGAGAAGCTGGTGACTGAGTTTGGTATAGTGTGTGAAAGAAGAAAGTTAAGAGTAAATGTGAATAAGAGCAAGGTTATTAGGTACAGTAGGGTTGAGGGTCAAGTCAATTGGGAGGTAAGTTTGAATGGAGAAAAACTGGAGGAAGTAAAGTGTTTTAGATATCTGGGAGTGGATGGAACCATGGAAGCGGAAGTGAATCATAGGGAGGGGGAGGGGGCGAAAATCCTGAAAGCATTGAAGAATGTGTGGAAGTCGAGAACATTATCTCGGAAAGCAAAAATGGGTATGTTTGAAGGAATAGTGGTTCCAACAATGTTGTATGGTTGTGAGGCGTGGGCTATGGATAGAGTTGTGCGCAGGAGGGTGGATGTGCTGGAAATGAGATGTTTGAGGACAATGTGTGGTGTGAGGTGGTTTGATCGAGTAAGTAATGTAAGGGTAAGAGAGATGTGTGGAAATAAAAAGAGCGTGGGTGAGAGAGCAGAAGAGGGTGTTTTGAAATGGTTTGGGCACATGGAGAGAATGAGTGAGGAAAGATTGACCAAGAGGATATAGGTGTCAGAGGTGGAGGGAACGAGGAGAAGTGGGAGACCAAATTGAAGGTGGAAAGATGGAGTGAAAAAGATTTTGAGTGATCGGGGCCTGAACATGCAAGAGGGTGAAAGGCGGGCAAGGAATAGAGTGAATTGGATCGATGTGGTATACCGGGGTTGATGTGCTGTCAGTGGATTGAATCAGGGCATGTGAAGCGTCTGGGGTAAACCACGGAAAGCTGTGTGGGGCCTGGATGTGGAAAGGGAGCTGTGGTTTCAGGCATTATTGCATGGCAGCTAGAGACTGAGTGTGAATGAATGAGGCCTTTGTTGTCTTTTCCTAGCGCTAACCCGCACACATGAGGGGGGAGGGGGATGGTATTCCATGTGTGGTGAGGTGGCGATGGGAATGAATAAAGGCAGACAGTGTGAATTGTGTGCATGGGTATATATGTATGTGTCTGTGTGTATATATACGTGTACATTGAGATGTATAGGTATGTATATTTGCGTGTGTGGACATGTGTGTATATACATGTGTATGAGGGTGGGTTGGGCCATTTCTTTCATCTGTTTCCTTGCGCTACCTCGCAAACGCAGGAGACAGCGACAAAGTAAAATAATGAAAAAAAATACACATATACAGATATACAAATTCTTATTGATTGAGTGGGTGATGAAAGGGTAAGAGAGATGCATGGAAATAAAAATAAGTGGTTGAGAGAGCAGAAGAGGGTGAGTTGAAATGGTTTGGACATATGGAGAGAATGAGTGAGGAAAGATTGACAAAGAGGATATGTGTATCAGAAGTAGAGAGAACAAGAAGTGAAAGACCAAATTGGAGCGGGAAGGATGGAGTGAAAAAGATTTTGAGTGATCGGGGCCTGAACATAAAGGGGGTGAAAGGCGTGCAAGGAATAGTGAGTTGGGATGATGTGGTATAATGGGGTCAACGTACTGTCAATGGATTGAACCAGGGCATGTAAAGCGTCTGGGGTAAACCATGGAAAGTTTTGTGGGGCCTGGATGTGGAAAGGAAGCTGTGGTTTTGGTGCATTACACATTACAGCAAGAGACTGAGTATGAACGAATGTGGCCTTTGTTGTCTTTTCCTAACCCTACCTTATGCGCGCGCAGTGGGAAGGGGTGCTGTTTCATGTGTGGCGGGGTGGCAATGGGAATGGATGAAGGCAGCAAGTATGAATATGTGCATGTGTATATATGTATATGTCTGTGTGTGTATATGTACGTATACGTTGAAATGTATAGGTATGTATATGTGCGTGTGTGGGCGTTTATGTATATGTATGTGTACGTGGGTGAGTTGGGCCATTCTTTCGTCTGTTTCCTTGCACCACCTCACTAACGCAGGAGACAGCGACTAAGTATATATATATAAAAAAAAAATAACATTCATACTAGCTTGCCTTTGTCCATACCTGATGCTACCCCATCCCAATGGAAACAGCACTGCTACTCCCTGCTTCAGTGAGGTGGCACCAGGAAAACAGACAAAAGAGGCCATAGTCATTCAAACTCAGGCTCCATCTGTAATGTGTAATGCATCGAAACTACAGCTCTCTATCCACATCTAGGCCCCACACCTTTCCATGGTTTACATCAGATGTTTTACATGCTCTGGTTCAGTCCACTGACAGCACGTCGACCCAGGTATACCACATTATTCCAATTCACTCTATTTCTTGCATGCATCTCAACCTCCTGTGTGTTCATGCCATGATCACTCAAAATCATTTTCACTCCATACTTCCACCTCCAATTTGGTCTCCCACTTCTCTTTGTTCCCTTCACCTCTTACACATATATCCTCTTTGTCAATCTTTCCTCACTCGTTCTCTACATATGTTTAAACCATTTCAAAACACCCTCTTCTGCTCTCTCAACCACACTTTTTATTTCTATGCATCTCTCTTTCCCTTTCATCATCCACTCAATCAAACTACCTCACACCACATAACGTCCCCAAACACCCCACATCCTACACATCCACCCTCCTCTGCACTACCCAATCACTGTATAGTATTGTATAATGTACCACATTGCATAGAATGATGTCTGCAGGTAGTTACATAACTGCTACAGCATAAAAACATTACTGAAAGGAAAAAAATAGCAATTCGAGGGTACATGAAGGGGTAAAATGAAAAAGCTTTCATCCTTTGGTCTTCAGAATATAGCTCACTTATTTTCACCACACTCTTCCCATCCACATCATTTCCTCTTTTCTGAAAGCCTCTAAAAACCTTCACTAGCTATCATGTATAATCTCACATCATGTATGATACACAGTCAAGCCCTACAGACCTCCAAAGTTTCCCTTTATCAATTCATAGGCCCTGATTCAGCCCTTTGGGCCCCCTACGAAACATTCCTCTAATTCACACTAACCCTTACAAGCCTCCTACCTTCCTGCAAATTCTGGCCCTGTACACTCAAAGCACTTTTCAATCAATCCTTCTGTCATCTTACTTTTCCCCGTTTCCTAGTTCCCTCCACTTCCAGTGTGTGTACCTTCTTAGCCATCCTTTCCAAATGTTCAAACCACTTTAGCCCACTCTCTTCAGCTCTCATACACGCCATATTCCTCTTATTACCTCACCTCTCTCTTACCATGTCATTCCTTAATCAACCTTATTACACCCCATGCTGTCCTCAAACTTTTAATTTCCAATACATTCACCTTCACTACGTTTTTATCAATAGGCCATGCCTTGCATTCATACAACATTGGAACTATTATTCCAATAAATATACAGTGAACTCATCTTTGTCAAGGCAGACAATCTTCCTTTCCCACACTCCTTAAAAATCTGGAGTTCAAAGCAAAATTTTAAGGCTTCAGAAGAAACCATAAATTTATCAAGCCTCACTGAACAATTGATGGCTGTAATCATCACTAATCACATATCTAACATACAGAAGTTAACTCTAAAATAGGGAAGGTTGCAGGTCTAGGATCATATGAAAAACAGGAAATAAAATGTGAATACAGCTCTCGAGGTAGTACTTAGTGAGCAGTAAGTAAGAAAGGAGCATTAGGTGCAAACAATAAGTAGAAGTTGTAGGTTGAAGCATTAACAAGGAGAATTAGGTAGAGGTAGTAGGTTGGAACATTGGGTAGATACATTAGGTAGGAGCCTCTGAAAACACTGCACCAAAGTTCCCCTCTACCAGTGGTCTGTTAAAGCTGTGGCACTGAAGGTTAAGAAGTGGCACTGAAGTTCAACAGTTACTGAAACACTTTTGTTGTGGCCACCCCCTTGAGGAAGTTCCCAAAGGGATAAGATGTCAGAGATAGATAGATATTGACAGATAGAAGAATAGATGAATCTTCATCAGCTGAAGTCAAAAATAAATAATACAGAACAAGACTGTGGAAGGTATTAAGAATATATGGTGTGGGAGGCAAGTTGTTAGAAGCAGTGAAAAGTTTTTATCGAGGATGTAAGGCATGTGTACGTGTAGGAAGAGGAAAGTGATTGGTTCTCAGTGAATGTAGGTTTGCGGCAGGGGTGTGTGATGTCTCCATGGTTGTTTAATTTGTTTATGGATGGGGTTGTTAGGGAGGTGAATGCAAGAGTTTTGGAAAGAGGGGCAAGTATGAAGTCTGTTGGGGATGAGAGAGCTTGGGAAGTGAGTCAGTTGTTGTTCGCTGATGATACAGCGCTAGTGGCTGATTCATGTGAGAAACTGCAGAAGCTGGTGACTGAGTTTGGTAAAGTGTGTGAAAGAAGAAAGTTAAGAGTAAATGTGAATAAGAGCAAGGTTATTAGGTACAGTAGGGTTGAGGGTCAAGTCAATTGGGATGCAAGTTTGAATGGAGAAAAACTAAAGGAAGTAAAGTGTTTTAGATATCTGGGAGTGGATCTGGCAGCGGATGGAACCATGGAAGCGGAAGTGGATAATAGGGTGGGGGAGGGGGCAAAAATTCTGGGAGCCTTGAAGAATGTGTGGAAGTCGAGAACATTATCTCCGAAAGCAAAAATGGGTATGTTTGAAGGAATAGTGGTTCCAACAATGTTGTACGGTTGCGAGGCGTGGGCTATGGATAGAGTTGTGCGCAGGAGGATGGATGTGCTGGAAATGAGATGTTTGAGGACAATGTGTGGTGTGAGGTGGTTTGATCGAGTAAGTAACGTAAGGGTAAGAGAGATGTGTGGAAATAAAAAGAGCGTGGTTGAGAGAGCAGAAGAGGGTGTTTTGAAATGGTTTGGGCACATGGAGAGAATGAGTGAGGAAAGATTGACCAAGAGGATATATGTGTCGGAGGTGGAGGGAACGAGGAGAAGTGGGAGACCAAATTGGAGGTGGAAAGATGGAGTGAAAAAGATTTTGTGTGATCAGGGCCTGAACATGCAGGAGGGTGAAAGGAGGGCAAGGAATAGAAAGAATTGGATCGATGTAGTATACCGGGGTTGATGTGCTGTCAGTGGATTGAATCAGGGCATGTGAAGCTTCTAGGGTAAACCATGGAAAGCTGTGTAGGTATGTATATTTGTGAGTGTGGACGTATGTATATACATGTGTATAGTGGTGGGTTGGGCCATTTCTTTCGTCTGTTTCCTTGCGCTACCTCGCAAACGCGGGAGACAGCGGCAAAAAAAAAAAAAAAAAGAACAAGACTAGCCCTATTTGCAGATAATATATCAACAAAGTGAAGTTCTTCCAAATGTATGGCGAGTCTTCATGTGAAATGTGCCAATCAACATGGCCCACCTGTAATGTCGCATACTGGGGCTGTCCAACAGTAGTAGTAACCTCTCCAGCTGTTGGAGTTACTGTAACTGCTGTGGCAGCCTGGACAACTTCTGCTGTGGTGAAAACTGGTGTATGTGTTACTGTTCTGTAAACGACTGTGGGGGATCCTGCAGCCTGCGTGCTTGGAGTGACAATGATGCGTTGCGGAGTTGCTGCACCAGATGGGGTTGTAGGGGTAGATGGAGTCACTCTTCCACCACTGTTTGTATTCTGCTGTAGTGTGGACCGTGCTGCTATAGTGCCAACTGCCACAGCATTTGCTGAAATAAAAAGGATGTTTAAATGCCCAATAGCATTTAAGAATTAATCCTACCCCTTATTTCTTGTACTTAATTCCCACTGGCCACTACTCACTAAATTCAGTAAGATAAAAGGTATGGAATTGACTGAGGTTTTATAAAAAAAAAAAAAATCTCCATGATGTTGTGAAAGACTTACTATTCTTTACTTCGGCTTCATTTGTAGTTTATATTTATGGTGTTCATAGTCATGCAAGCTATGGCTAAGAACATACTGGGGTAAGTAAACAGACAAGCACTGGAAAGAAGTGCAGGCTAATGATACTACATGAAAATAAAGCAGTGCTGGTCTATCTATATGCAGAAAGGTAGTAATATAACATACTGTGTAATGTGGATGCTCCCCCAGCAGAAGTAGAAAGCAGTGGAGCTGTGGGTGTTGGAGGCCCTGGTGTTGGAGGGTTGGAGGGAGTAAGGCCAGCAGCATAGTCTGGGGTTGCCTGCTGTTGCTGTGTTTGCTGCTGTTGTGCTGTCTGTTTCCCATCTGACTGCTGCTGCTCTCTTCGTTTCTCCTCTGCATCTGCAGCCTTGGCATCAGCTGTATCTTGTAGCTTTCTTCTTTTCTTGGCCTTAGAATGCAAGTAAATAAGTGAACATTAGGTAGGAGCCTCAGCAAACACGGCACAAGAGTTACCCTCTGCCAGTGGCCTGCTAAGGGTGAGGCACTAAATGATAAGAAGCAGCACTGGAGTTCACAAGTTATGGAGACTATTGCTGAGGCCATCCCTCTCAGGGAGTTCAAAGTGGAACAGGCATTAGACATATAGATAGATAAATAGTAAATAAATCAACCATTATCATTTCTATTATACTAGATTACTGTTTCCTGCATCAGCGATGTAGCACCTGCAAACAGACAAAGAAAGACCCAACCACTATTTAGCACACGGAAAGAGACAAGGAATGGCCCAACCCACCCACATACACATATATATACTTATACACACACACACACACACATATTCCCTGGGGATAGGGGAGAAAGAATACTTCCCACGTATTCCCTGCGTGTCGTAGAAGGCGACTAAAAGGGGAGGGAGCGGGGGGCTGGAAATCCTCCCCTCTCGTTTTTTTTTTAATTTTCCAAAAGAAGGAACAGAGAATTGGGCCAGGTGAGGGTATTCCCTCAAAGGCCCAGTCCTCTGTTCTTAACGCTACCTCGCTAATGCGGGAAATGGCGAATAGTTTGAAAGAAAAAAGATATATATATATATATAAATATATATATATTATCCCTGGGGATAGGGGATTAAGAATACTTTCCACGTATTCCCTGCGTGTAGTAGAAGGCGACTAAAAGGGGAGGGAGCAGGGGGCTGGAAATCCTCCCCTCTCGGTTTTTTTTTTTTTTTTCCAAAAGAAGGAACAGAGAATTGGGCCAGGTGAGGGTATTCCCTCAAAGGCCCAGTCCTCTGTTCTTAACGCTACCTCGCTAATGCGGGAAATGGCGAATAGTTTGAAAGAAAAGAAAAGATATATATATATATATATATATATATTTTTTTTTTTTTTTTTTTATACTTTGTCGCTGTCTCCCGCGTTTGCGAGGTAGCGCAAGGAAACAGACGAAAGAAATATATATATATATATATTTTTTTTCTTTCTTTTTTAATTTTCCAAAAGAAGGAACAGAGATGGGGGCCAGGTGAGGATATTCCCTCAAAGGCCCAGTCCTCTGTTCTTAACGCTACCTCGCTGTCGCAGGAAATGGCGAATAGTATGAAAAAAAAAAAATATATATATATATATATATATATCACTCAAAATCATTTTTACTCCATCTTTCCACCTCCAATTTGGTCTCCCACTTCTCCTCGTTCCATCCACCTCCGACACATATATCCTCTTGGTCAATCTTTCCTCACTCATTCTCTCCATGTGCCCAAACCATTTCAAACACCCTCTTCTGCTCTCTCAACCATGCTCTTTATATTTCCACACATCTCTCTTACCCTTACATTACTTACTCGATCAAACCACCTCACACCACACATTGTCCTCAAACATCTCATTTCCAGCACATCCACCCTCCTGCGCACAACTCTATCCATAGCCCACGCCTCGCAACCATACAACATATATATATATATATTTTCTTTTTTTTTTTTTTTTTTGCTTTGCCGCTGTCTCCCGCATTTGCGAGGTAGCGCAAGGAAACAGACAAAAGAAATGGCCCAACCCACCCCCATACACATGTACATACATACGTCCACACACGCAAATATACATACCTACACAGCTTTCCATGGTTTACCCCAGACGCTTCACATGCCTTGATTCACTCCACTGACAGCACGTCAACCCCGGTATACCACATCGCTCCAATTCACTCTATTCCTTGCCCTCCTTTCACCCTCCTGCATGCTCAGGCCCCGATCACACAAAATCTTTTTCACTCCATCTTTCCACCTCCAATTTGGTCTCCCTCTTCTCCTCGTTCCCTCCACCTCCGACACATATATTCTCTTGGTCAATCTTTCCTCACTCATTCTCTCCATGTGCTCGAACCATTTCAAAACACCCTCTTCTGCTCTCTCAACCACGCTCTTTTTATTTCCACACATCTCTCTTACCCTTACGTTACTTACTCGATCAAACCACCTCACACCACACATTGTCCTCAAACATCTCATTTCCAGCACATCCATCCTCCTGCGCACAACTCTATCCATAGCCCACACCTCGCAACCATACAACATTGTTGGAACCACTATTCCTTCAAACATACCCATTTTTGCTTTCGAGATAATGTTCTGACTTCCACACATTCTTCAAGGCTCCCAGAATTTTCGCCCCCTCCCCCACCCTATGATCCACTTCCGTTTCCAAGTTCCATCCGCTGCCAGATCCACTCCCAGATATCTAAAACACTTCACTTCCTCCAGTTTTTCTCCATTCAAACTCACCTCCCAATTGAATTGACCCTCAACCCTACTGTACCTAATAACCTTGCTCTTATTTACATTTACTCTTAACTTCCTTCTTTCACACACTTTACCAAACTCAGTCACCAGCTTCTGCAGTTTCTCACATGAATCAGCCACTAGCGCTGTATCATCAGCGAACAACAACTGACTCACTTCCCAAGCTCTCTCATCCCCAACAGACTTCATACTTGCCCCTCTTTCCAAAACTCTTGCATTCACCTCCCTAACAACCCCATCCATAAACAAATTAAACAACCATGGAGACATCACACACCCCTGCCGCAAACCTACATTCACTGAGAACCAATCACTTTCCTCTCTTCCTACACGTACACATGCCTTACATCCTCGATAAAAACTTTTCACTGCTTCTAACAACTTGCCTCCCACACCATATATTCTTAATATCTTCCACAGAGCATCTCTATCAACTCTATCATATGCTTTCTCCAGATCCATAAATGGTACATACAAATCCATTTGCTTTTCTAAGTATTTCTCACATACATTCTTCAAAGCAAACACCTGATCCACACATCCTCTACCACTTCTGAAACCACACTGTATATATATATACACATCCATAAATGCACATATGTGTGGATCAGGTGTTTGCTTTGAAGAATGTATGTGAGAAATACTCAGAAAAAAAAGATGGATTTGTATGTAGCATCTATGGATCTGGAGAAGGAATATGATGGGGTAGATAAAGATGATCTGTGGAAGGTTTTAAGAGTATATGGTGAGGGAGACAAGTTGCTGGAAGCAGTGAAAAGTTTTTACTAAGGATGTAAGGAATGTGTACGAGTAGAAAGGGAGGAAAGTGATTGGTTCCCAGTGAAAGTCAGTTTACAGCAGGGGTGCTTGATATCTCCATGGTTGTTTAATTTGTTTATGGATGGGGTTGTTAGGGAGAGGAATGCAAGAGTTTTGGAGAGAGAATGGGATGTATTCAAGGAAGCAGTGATGGCTTGCACAAAAGATGCTTGTGGCATGAGAAAGGTGGGTGTGCGAAGATTAGAAAGGGTAGTGAGTGGTGGGATGAAGAAGTAAGATTGTTTGTGAAAGGGAAGATACAAGCATTTGGACGATTTCTGCAAGGAAATAGTGCAAATGACTGGGAGATGTATAAAAGAAAGAGGCAAGAGGTTAAGAGAAAGGTGCAAGAGGTGAAAAAGAGGGCAAATGAGAGTTGGGGTGCGAGAGTATCATTAAATTCTAGGGAGAATAAAAAGATGTTTAGGAAGGAGGTAAATAAAGTGTGTAAGACAAGAGAACAAATGGAAACATTGGTGAAGGGGGGCTAATGAGGAGGTAATAACAAGTAGTGGTGAAGTGAGAGGGAGATGGAGTATTTTGAAGGTTTGTTGAATGAGTTTGATGACAGAGTGGCAGATATAGGGTATTTGGGTCGAGATGGTGTGTGAAGTGAGAGGGTCAAGTAGAATAATTTGGTAAACAGAGAAGAGGTAGTGAAAGCTTTGTGGAAGATGAAAGCTGGCAAGGCGGCGGGTTTGGATGATATTGCAGTGGAATTTATTAAAAAAGGGGGCACTGTGCTATTGATTGGTTGGTGAGGATATTCAATGTATGTATGGTTCATGGTGAAGTGCCTGAGGATGGCAAAAGGGATAAAGGTGAGTATTTAAATCACCGAGGTATAAGTTTGTTGAGTATTCCTGGGAAATTATATGGGAGGGTATTGATTGAGGGTCAAGGCATGTACAAAGCATCAGATTGGGGAAGAGCAGTGTGGTTTCAGAAGTGGTAGAGGATGTGTGGATCAGGTGTTTGCTTTGAAGAATGTACATGAGAAATACTTAGAAAAGCAGATGGATATGTATGTAGCATTTATGGATCTGGAGAAGGCATATGATAGTTGACAGAGATGCTCTGTGGAAGGTATTAAGAGTATATGGCATGGGAGGTAAGTTGCTAGTGAATGTCAGTTTGTGGCAGGGGTGCTGATGTCTCCATGGTTGTTTAATTTGTTTATGGATGGGGTTGTTAGGGAGGTGAATGAAAGAGTTTTTGGAAAGAGGGGCAAGTATGAAGTCTGTTGGGGATGAGAGAGCTTGGGAAGTGAGTCAGTTGTTGTTCGCTGATGATACAGCGCTAGTGGCTGATTCATGTGAGAAACTGCAGAAGCTGGTGACTGAGTTTGGTAAAGTGTGTGAAAGAAGAAAGTTAAGGGTAAATGTGAATAAGAGCAAGGTTATTAGGTACAGTAGGGTTGAGGGTCAAGTCAATTGGGATGCAAGTTTGAATGGAGAAAAACTAAAGGAAGTAAAGTGTTTTAGATATCTGGGAGTGGATCTGGCAGCGGATGGAACCATGGAAGCGGAAGTGGATCATAGGGTGGGGGAGGGGGCAAAAATTCTGGGAGCCTTGAAGAATGTGTGGAAGTCGAGAACATTATCTCCGAAAGCAAAAATGGGTATGTTTGAAGGAATAGTGGTTCCAACAATGTTGTACGGTTGCGAGGCGTGGGCTATGGATAGAGTTGTGCGCAGGAGGATGGATGTGCTGGAAATGAGATGTTTGAGGACAATGTGTGGTGTGAGGTGGTTTGATCGAGTAAGTAACGTAAGGGTAAGAGAGATGTGTGGAAATAAAAAGAGCGTGGTTGAGAGAGCAGAAGAGGGTGTTTTGAAATGGTTTGGGCACATGGAGAGAATGAGTGAGGAAAGATTGACCAAGAGGATATATGTGTCGGAGGTGGAGGGAACGAGGAGAAGTGGGAGACCAAATTGGAGGTGGAAAGATGGAGTGAAAAAGATTTTGTGTGATCAGGGCCTGAACATGCAGGAGGGTGAAAGGAGGGCAAGGAATAGAAAGAATTGGATCGATGTAGTATACCGGGGTTGATGTGCTGTCAGTGGATTGAATCAGGGCATGTGAAGCTTCTAGGGTAAACCATGGAAAGCTGTGTAGGTATGTATATTTGTGAGTGTGGACGTATGTATATACATGTGTATAGTGGTGGGTTGGGCCATTTCTTTCGTCTGTTTCCTTGCGCTACCTCGCAAACGCGGGAGACAGCGGCAAAAAAAAAAAAAAAAAAGAACAAGACTAGCCCTATTTGCAGATAATATATCAACAAAGTGAAGTTCTTCCAAATGTATGGCGAGTCTTCATGTGAAATGTGCCAATCAACATGGCCCACCTGTAATGTCGCATACTGGGGCTGTCCAACAGTAGTAGAAACCTCTCCAGTTGTTGGAGTTACTGTAACTGCTGTGGCAGCCTGGACAACTTCTGCTGTGGTGAAAACTGGTGTATGCGTTACTGTTCTGTAAACGACTGTGGGGGATCCTGCAGCCTGCGTGCTTGGAGTGACAATGATGCGTTGCGGAGTTGCTGCACCAGATGGGGTTGTAGGGGTAGATGGAGTCACTCTTCCACCACTGTTTGTATTCTGCTGTAGTGTGGACCGTGCTGCTATAGTGCCAACTGCCACAGCATTTGCTGAAATAAAAAGGATGTTTAAATGCCCAATAGCATTTAAGAATTAATCCTACCCCTTATTTCTTGTACTTTAATTCCCACTGGCCACTACTCACTAAATTCAGTAAGATAAAAGGTATGGAATTGACTGAGGTTTTATAAAAAAAAAAAAAATCTCCATGATGTTGTGAAAGACTTACTATTCTTTACTTTGGCTTCATTTGTAGTTTATATTTATGGTGTTCATAGTCATGCAAGCTATGGCTAAGAACATACTGGGGTAAGTAAACAGACAAGCACTGGAAAGAAGTGCAGGCTAATGATACTACATGAAAATAAAGCAGTGCTGGTCTATCTATATGCAGAAAGGTAGTAATATAACATACTGTGTAATGTGGATGCTCCCCCAGCAGAAGTAGAAAGCAGTGGAGCTGTGGGTGTTGGAGGCCCTGGTGTTGGAGGGTTGGAGGGAGTAAGGCCAGCAGCATAGTCTGGGGTTGCCTGCTGTTGCTGTGTTTGCTGCTGTTGTGCTGTCTGTTTCCCATCTGACTGCTGCTGCTCTCTTCGTTTCTCCTCTGCATCTGCAGCCTTGGCATCAGCTGTATCTTGTAGCTTTCTTCTTTTCTTGGCCTTAGAATGCAAGTAAATAAGTGAACATTAGGTAGGAGCCTCAGCAAACACGGCACAAGAGTTACCCTCTGCCAGTGGCCTGCTAAGGGTGAGGCACTAAATGATAAGAAGCAGCACTGGAGTTCACAAGTTATGGAGACTATTGCTGAGGCCATCCCTCTCAGGGAGTTCAAAGTGGAACAGGCATTAGACATATAGATAGATAAATAGTAAATAAATCAACCATTATCATTTCTATTATACTAGATTACTGTTTCCTGCATCAGCGATGTAGCACCTGCAAACAGACAAAGAAAGACCCAACCACTATTTAGCACACGGAAAGAGACAAGGAATGGCCCAACCCACCCACATACACATATATATACTTATACACACACACACACACACACATATTCCCTGGGGATAGGGGAGAAAGAATACTTCCCACGTATTCCCTGCGTGTCGTAGAAGGCGACTAAAAGGGGAGGGAGCGGGGGGCTGGAAATCCTCCCCTCTCGTTTTTTTTTTAATTTTCCAAAAGAAGGAACAGAGAATTGGGCCAGGTGAGGGTATTCCCTCAAAGGCCCAGTCCTCTGTTCTTAACGCTACCTCGCTAATGCGGGAAATGGCGAATAGTTTGAAAGAAAAAAGATATATATATATATATATATATATATATTATCCCTGGGGATAGGGGATTAAGAATACTTTCCACGTATTCCCTGCGTGTAGTAGAAGGCGACTAAAAGGGGAGGGAGCAGGGGGCTGGAAATCCTCCCCTCTCGGTTTTTTTTTTTTTTTTTCCAAAAGAAGGAACAGAGAATTGGGCCAGGTGAGGGTATTCCCTCAAAGGCCCAGTCCTCTGTTCTTAACGCTACCTCGCTAATGCGGGAAATGGCGAATAGTTTGAAAGAAAAGAAAAGATATATATATATATATATATATATATTTTTTTTTTTTTTTTTTATACTTTGTCGCTGTCTCCCGCGTTTGCGAGGTAGCGCAAGGAAACAGACGAAAGAAATATATATATATATATATTTTTTTTCTTTCTTTTTTAATTTTCCAAAAGAAGGAACAGAGATGGGGGCCAGGTGAGGATATTCCCTCAAAGGCCCAGTCCTCTGTTCTTAACGCTACCTCGCTGTCGCAGGAAATGGCGAATAGTATGAAAAAAAAAAAATATATATATATATATATATATATCACTCAAAATCATTTTTACTCCATCTTTCCACCTCCAATTTGGTCTCCCACTTCTCCTCGTTCCATCCACCTCCGACACATATATCCTCTTGGTCAATCTTTCCTCACTCATTCTCTCCATGTGCCCAAACCATTTCAAACACCCTCTTCTGCTCTCTCAACCATGCTCTTTATATTTCCACATATCTCTCTTACCCTTACATTACTTACTCGATCAAACCACCTCACACCACACATTGTCCTCAAACATCTCATTTCCAGCACATCCACCCTCCTGCGCACAACTCTATCCATAGCCCACGCCTCGCAACCATACAACATATATATATATATTTTCTTTTTTTTTTTTTTTCGCTTTGCCGCTGTCTCCCGCATTTGCGAGGTAGCGCAAGGAAACAGACAAAAGAAATGGCCCAACCCACCCCCATACACATGTACATACATACGTCCACACACGCAAATATACATACCTACACAGCTTTCCATGGTTTACCCCAGACGCTTCACATGCCTTGATTCACTCCACTGACAGCACGTCAACCCCGGTATACCACATCGCTCCAATTCACTCTATTCCTTGCCCTCCTTTCACCCTCCTGCATGCTCAGGCCCCGATCACACAAAATCTTTTTCACTCCATCTTTCCACCTCCAATTTGGTCTCCCTCTTCTCCTCGTTCCCTCCACCTCCGACACATATATTCTCTTGGTCAATCTTTCCTCACTCATTCTCTCCATGTGCTCGAACCATTTCAAAACACCCTCTTCTGCTCTCTCAACCACGCTCTTTTTATTTCCACACATCTCTCTTACCCTTACGTTACTTACTCGATCAAACCACCTCACACCACACATTGTCCTCAAACATCTCATTTCCAGCACATCCATCCTCCTGCGCACAACTCTATCCATAGCCCACACCTCGCAACCACATTGTTGGAACCACTATTCCTTCAAACATACCCATTTTTGCTTTCCGAGATAATGTTCTCGACTTCCACACATTCTTCAAGGCTCCCAGAATTTTCGCCCCCTCCCCCACCCTATGATCCACTTCCGTTTCCATGGTTCCATCCGCTGCCAGATCCACTCCCAGATATCTAAAACACTTCACTTCCTCCAGTTTTTCTCCATTCAAACTCACCTCCCAATTGAATTGACCCTCAACCCTACTGTACCTAATAACCTTGCTCTTATTTACATTTACTCTTAACTTCCTTCTTTCACACACTTTACCAAACTCAGTCACCAGCTTCTGCAGTTTCTCACATGAATCAGCCACTAGCGCTGTATCATCAGCGAACAACAACTGACTCACTTCCCAAGCTCTCTCATCCCCAACAGACTTCATACTTGCCCCTCTTTCCAAAACTCTTGCATTCACCTCCCTAACAACCCCATCCATAAACAAATTAAACAACCATGGAGACATCACACACCCCTGCCGCAAACCTACATTCACTGAGAACCAATCACTTTCCTCTCTTCCTACACGTACACATGCCTTACATCCTCGATAAAAACTTTTCACTGCTTCTAACAACTTGCCTCCCACACCATATATTCTTAGTACCTTCCACAGAGCATCTCTATCAACTCTATCATATGCTTTCTCCAGATCCATAAATGGTACATACAAATCCATTTGCTTTTCTAAGTATTTCTCACATACATTCTTCAAAGCAAACACCTGATCCACACATCCTCTACCACTTCTGAAACCACACTGTATATATATATATACACATCCATAAATGCACATATGTGTGGATCAGGTGTTTGCTTTGAAGAATGTATGTGAGAAATACTCAGAAAAAAAAGATGGATTTGTATGTAGCATCTATGGATCTGGAGAAGGAATATGATGGGGTAGATAAAGATGATCTGTGGAAGGTTTTAAGAGTATATGGTGAGGGAGACAAGTTGCTGGAAGCAGTGAAAAGTTTTTACTAAGGATGTAAGGAATGTGTACGAGTAGAAAGGGAGGAAAGTGATTGGTTCCCAGTGAAAGTCAGTTTACAGCAGGGGTGCTTGATATCTCCATGGTTGTTTAATTTGTTTATGGATGGGGTTGTTAGGGAGAGGAATGCAAGAGTTTTGGAGAGAGGAATGGGATGTATTCAAGGAAGCAGTGATGGCTTGCACAAAAGATGCTTGTGGCATGAGAAAGGTGGGCTGTGCGAAGATTAGAAAGGGTAGTGAGTGGTGGGATGAAGAAGTAAGATTGTTTGTGAAAGGGAAGATACAAGCATTTGGACGATTTCTGCAAGGAAATAGTGCAAATGACTGGGAGATGTATAAAAGAAAGAGGCAAGAGGTTAAGAGAAAGGTGCAAGAGGTGAAAAAGAGGGCAAATGAGAGTTGGGGTGCGAGAGTATCATTAAATTCTAGGGAGAATAAAAAGATGTTTAGGAAGGAGGTAAATAAAGTGTGTAAGACAAGAGAACAAATGGAAACATTGGTGAAGGGGGGCTAATGAGGAGGTAATAACAAGTAGTGGTGAAGTGAGAGGGAGATGGAGTATTTTGAAGGTTTGTTGAATGAGTTTGATGACAGAGTGGCAGATATAGGGTATTTGGGTCGAGATGGTGTGTGAAGTGAGAGGGTCAAGTAGAATAATTTGGTAAACAGAGAAGAGGTAGTGAAAGCTTTGTGGAAGATGAAAGCTGGCAAGGCGGCGGGTTTGGATGATATTGCAGTGGAATTTATTAAAAAAGGGGGCACTGTGCTATTGATTGGTTGGTGAGGATATTCAATGTATGTATGGTTCATGGTGAAGTGCCTGAGGATGGCAAAAGGGATAAAGGTGAGTATTTAAATCACCGAGGTATAAGTTTGTTGAGTATTCCTGGGAAATTATATGGGAGGGTATTGATTGAGGGTCAAGGCATGTACAAAGCATCAGATTGGGGAAGAGCAGTGTGGTTTCAGAAGTGGTAGAGGATGTGTGGATCAGGTGTTTGCTTTGAAGAATGTACATGAGAAATACTTAGAAAAGCAGATGGATATGTATGTAGCATTTATGGATCTGGAGAAGGCATATGATAGTTGACAGAGATGCTCTGTGGAAGGTATTAAGAGTATATGGCATGGGAGGTAAGTTGCTAGTGAATGTCAGTTTGTGGCAGGGGTGCGTGATGTCTCCATGGTTGTTTAATTTGTTTATGGATGGGGTTGTTAGGGAGGTGAATGTAGGAGTTTTGGAAAGAGGGGCAAGTATGCAGTCTGTTGTGGATGAGAGAGCTTGGGAAGTGAGTCAGTTGTTGTTCACTGATGATACAGGCCTGGTGGCTGATTCGGGTGAGAAACTGCAGAAGCTGGTGACTGTGTTTGGTAAAGTGTGTGAAAGAAGAAAGCTGAGAGTAAATGTGAATAAGAGCAAGGTTATTAGGTACAGTAGGGTTGAGGGACAAGTCAATTGGTAGGTAAGTTTGAATGGAGAAAAACTGGAGGAAGTGAAGTGTTTTAGATATCTGGGAGTGGATTTGGCAGCAGATGGAACTATGGAAGCGGAAGTGAATCATAGGGTGCAGGAGGGGGTGAAAGTTCTGGGAGCATTGAAAAATGTGTGAAAGTCGAGAACGTTATCTTGGAAAGCAAAAATGGGTATGTTTGAAGGAATAGTGGTTCCAACAATGTTACATGGTTGTGAGGCATGGGCTATAGACAAAGTTGTGCAGAGGAGGGTGAATGTGCTGGAAATGAGATGTGTGAGGTCAATATGTGGTGAGAGGTGGTTTGAGTAGGTAATGAAAGGGTAAGAGAGATGTGTGGTAATAAAAACAGTGTGGTTGAGAGAGCACAAGAGGGTGTTTTGAAATGGTTTGGTTACATGGAGAGAATGAGTGAGGAAAGATTGACAAAGAGGATATATGTGTCAGAGGTGGAGAGAAGAGGAAGTGGGAGACCAAATTGGAGGTGGAAAGATGGAGTGAAAAAGATTCTGAGTGATCAGGGCCTGAACATGCAGGAGGATGAAAGGCGTGTAAGGAATAAAGTGAATTGGAATGATGTGGTATACCGTGGTCGACGTGCTGTCAATGGATTGAACCAGGGTATGTGAAGTGTCTGGGGTAAACCATGGAAAGTTCTGTGGGGCCTGGATGTGGAAAGGGAGCTGTGGTTTCGGTGCATTATACATGACAGCTAGAGATTGAGTGTGAATGAATGTGGCCTTTGTTGCCTTTTCCTAGCACTACCTCGTGCACATGCGAGGGGAGGGGGGTTGTAATTTCATGTGTGGTGGGGTGGCAACGGGAATGAATAAGGGCAGAGAGTATGAATTATGTACATGTGTATATATGTATATGTCTGTGTGTCTATATATATGTATACGTTGAGATGTATAGGTATGTATATGTGTGTGTGTGGATGTGTATGTACATACATGTGTATGTGGGTGGGTTGGGACATTCTTTTATCTGTTTCCTTGCACCACCTCACTAATGCGGGAGACAGCGACAAAGTATAGTAAAAAAATATACTGTATTCATACTTGCTGCCTTCATCCATTCCCACTGCCACCCCACCACACATGAAACAGCATCCCCCTCACTGTGAGGAAGCACCAGGAAAAGACAAAAAAGGCCACATATGTTCCTATTCAGTCTCCAGCTGTTGTGTGCAATGCACCAAAACCACAGCTCCTTTTCCACATCCAGGCCCCTCAAAACTTTTCATGGTTTATCCCAGATGCTTCACATACCCTACTTCAATCCACTGACAGCACATCCACCCTGGTATACCACATCGTTCCAATTCACTCTATTCCTTGCATGCCTTTCAACCTCCTGTGTGTTCAGGCCCCAATCACTTAAAATCTTTTCCAGTCCATCCTTCCACCTCCAATTGGGTCTCCTGCTTCTCAACGTTCTCTCTACCTCCGACACATATATCCTCTTTGTCAATCTTTCCCCACCCATTCCCTCCATGTGACCAAACCATTTCACCACACCCTCTTCTGCTCTCTCAACATCACTCTTTTTATTACCACACATCTCTCTTACCCTTACATTACTTACTCGATCAAACCACCTCACACCACATATTGCCCTCAACCATTTCATTTCCAACAAATCCACCCTCCTCCACACAACCCTATCTATACCCTATGGCTTGCAACCATATATTGTTGGAACTACTATTCCTTCAAACATACCCATTTTTGCTCTCCGAGATAACATTTTCACCTTCCACACATTCTTCAATACTCCCAGAACCTTCACCCCCTCCCCCACTCTGAGACTCACGTCTGCTTCCAGTGTTCCATCCGCTGTTACATCCACTCCCAAATATCTAAAACATTTCACTTCCTCCAGTTTTTCTCCATTCAAACTTACCTCCCAATTAACTTGTCCCTCAACCCTACTGAACCTAATAACCTTGCTTTTATTCACATTTACTCTCAACTTTCTTCTTTCAAACATTATACCAAACTCAGTCACCAACTTCTGCACTTTCTCACAAGAACCAGCCACCAGCACAGTATCATCAGCGAACAACAACTGAATTACTTCCCAAGCCCTTTTATCCATAACGGACAGCATACTTGCCCCTCTCTCCAAAACTCTTGCTTTCATCTCCTTAACCACCCATCCATAAACAAATTAAACAAGAATGGAGACATCACGCACACCTGCCTCAAACCAACATTCACTGGGAACTAATCACTGTCTTCTCTTCCTTCTCTTACAAATGCCTTACATCCTTGGTAAAAACTTTTCAGTGTTTTTAGCAATTTATCTCCCACACCATATACTCTTAAAACCTTTGACAAAGCATCTCTATCAACCCTATCATATGCCTTCTCCAGATCCATAAATGCTACATACAAATGCATCTGTTTTTCTAAGTATTTCTCACAGACATTCTTCAAAGCAAACACCTGATCCACACATCCTCTACCACTTCTGAAACCACAATGCTTTTCCCTAGTCTGATGCTGTGTACATGCCCTCTCAATCAATACCCTCCTACATGATTTCCCAGGAATACTAATACTCAACAAACTTATACCTCTGGAATTTGAACACTCACCTTTATACCCTTTGCCTTTGTACAATGGCACTATGCATGCATTCCACCAAACCTCAGACACTTCAGCATGAAACATACATACATTGAATATCCTTACCAACCAATTAACAACACAGTCACCTTTTTTTCATAAATTCTAATGCATTGCCATCCAAACTAGCCGCCTTGCCGGCTTTCATCTTCCACAAAGCTTTCACTACCTCTTCTTTGTTTACCAAACCATTCTCCCTGACCCCTCTCACACCACCTCGATCAAAATACCCTATATCTGCCACTCTATCATCAAAGACATTCAAAAAACCTTCAAAATACTCACTCTATCTCCTTCTCACTTCACTACTCCTTGTTATTACCTCCCCATTAGCCCTTTGTTCTCTTGCCTTTTGCACTTTATTTACCTCCTTCTAAAACATCTTTTTATTCTCCCTAAAATTTAATGATACTCTCTCACCCCAACTCTCATTTGCCCTCTTTTTCACCTCTTGCACCTTTCTCTTGACTTCCTGCCGCTTTCTTTTATACATCCCCCAGTCATCTGCACTTCTTCCCGGTAAAAATCGTCCAAACACCTATCTCTTCCCTTTTATTAACAATCTTACTTCTTCATCCCACCACTCACTACCCTTTCTAATCTGCCCACCTCCCACATTTCTCATGCCACAAGCATCCTTTGCACAAGCCATCACTTATGTATATGTCTCTTTTTAAACCAGGTATTCCCAATCACCCATCTTTTCTTCAGCACACAAATCCACAAGCTCTTCACTGTTTCCATTCACAACACTGAATACCCCATGTACACCAATTATACCCTCAACTGCCACATTACTCACCTTCACATCTAAAGCACTCATCACTATTACCCGGTCTCGTGCACCAATACCGCTGACACACTCACTCAGCTGCTCCTAAAACACTTGTCTCTCATGATCTTTCTTCTCATGACTAGGTGGATAAGCACCAATAATCACCCATCTCTTACCATCCAATTACAGTTTTACCGACATCAATCTTGAATTTACTTTCTTATACTATCACACTTCCACAACGCCTGCTTCAGGAAAAGTGCTACTCCTTATTTAGCTCTTGTCCTCTCACCAACCCTGACTTTACTTCCAAGACTTTTCCAAACCATTCTTCCCCTTTACCCTTGAACTTCATTTCATGCAAGGACAGAACATCCAGGTTTCTTTCCTCAAACATACTACCTATCTCTCCTTTCTTCTCATCTTGGTTACATCCACACACATTCAGACACCCCAGTCCGAGCCTTCGAGGATGAGCACTTCCCTCTTGACTCCTTCTTCTGTTTCCCTTTTTAGAAATTGAAATACAAGGGAGGGAGGGTTCTCAGCCCCATGTTCCCACCCACTTTAGTTGCCTTCTACGACTCGCAGGAAATACCAGGGAAGTATTCTTCCTCCCCTATACACTGCACAGATACTAAACATAGATGTGGGAACAGTACTGACAGTTTATACTCCACATATATTTAAAATCTACAACCAAGGTATCTGTCAGAAGGAAAGCCAGCTCATCGAGCATACAACCGTATATCAATGTCTCAAAAATTTGATTCATCTCTCAAATCTGTTATCCCGAGGCAAACTACTGCACTGTAACAGCAATCAACTCTGCAGATTTTTGTAACATTCCAATTGAGTATAGCCATCCAAGTGAATCATTCTTCTTCAACAAAGCACGGTGGCCACACAAGCATTTTCTACATATTTTGACATAAGTCAACTTCTGAAAATACAATATAAATGGTAATTCTCACACCAGCAAGCTCCCTCAACCTTATCTGTCCATCCAACTTTTTTCTCATTATACTTAGTCGCTGTCTCCCACGTCAGCAAGGTAACGCAAGGAAACAGATGAAAGAATGGCACACAACCCACATACACATGTATGTACATAAATGCCCACACACACACATATACATACCTAAACATTTTAATGTATACATACATATACATACAGAGACATATACATATATACACGTACATATCCATACTTGCTGCCTTCATCCATTCCCATCACCACCACGCCACACATGAAATGGAATCCCCCATCCAAAAGCGCACGTGAAGTAGCGCTATGAAAAGGCAACAAAGGCCACATTTGTTGACACTCAGTCTCTAGCTGTCATGTGTAATGCACCGAAACCACAGCTCCCTTTCCACATCTAGGCCCCACAAAACTTTCCATGGTTTACCCTAGACGCTTCACATGCCCTGATTCAATCCATTGACAGCACGTCGACCCCGGGATACCACATCGTTCCAATTCACTCTATTCCTTGCATGCCTTTCACCCTCTTGTATGTTCAGGCCTCGATCACTCAAAATCTTTTTCACTCCATCCTTCCACCTCCAATTTGGTCTCCCACTTTTCATTCCCTCCACCTCTTGACACATATATATCAATTTGGTCTCCCACTTTTCATTCCCTCCACCTCTTGACACATATATCCTCTTTGTCAATCTCTCCTCACTCATTCTCTCCATGTGACCAAACCATTTCAATATACACTCTTCTGCTCTCACCACCACACTCTTTTTATTACCAAACATCTCTCTTACCCTTTCATTACTTACTCAGTCAAACTACCTCACACCACATATTGTCCTCAACCATTTAATTTCCAACACATCCACCCTCCTCCACACAATCCTATCTATAGCCCATGCTTCGCAACCATATAACATTATTGGAGCCACTAATCCTTCAAACATACCCATTTTCACTCTCCAAGATAATGTTCAGCCTTCCACACATTCTTCAACGCTCCTAAAAGTTTCGCCCCTCTCCCACCCTGTGACTCGCTTCTGCTTCCATGGTTCCATCCACTGCTAAATCCACTCCCAGATATCTAAACACTTCACTTCCTCCAGTTTTTCTCCATTCAAATTTACCTCCCAATTAACTTGTCCCTCAACCCTACTGAACCTAATAACCTTGCTCTTATTCACATTTACTCTCAGCTTTCTTCTTTCAAACACATTACCAAACTCTGTCACCAACTTCTGCAGTTTCTCAACTGAATCAACCACCAGCCCTGTATCATCTGCAAACACCTGACTCACTTACCAAGACCTCTCATAAACAACAGACTGCAAACTTGCCCCTCTCTCCCAAACTCTTGCATTCACCTCCTTAACTACCCCATCCATAAACAAATTAAACAACCATGGAGACATCACGCACCCCTGCCGCAAACCGACATTCACTAGGAACCAATCACTTTCCTCTCTTCCTACTCATACACATGCCTTACATCCTTGATAAAAACTTTTTACTGCTTCTAGGAACTTACTTCCCACACCATATACTTTTAATACCTTCAACAAAGCATCTCTATGAACTCTATCATATGCCTTCTCAAGATCCATAAATGCTACATAAAAATCCAACTGTTTTTCTAAGTATTTCTCACATACGTTCTTCAAAGCAAACAACTGATCCACACATCCTCTACCACCAATCACTTTCCTCTCTTCCTACTCATACACATGCCTTACATACTTGATAAAAACTTTTTAGTGCTTCTAGCAACTTACTTCCCACACCATATACTCTTAATACCTTCAACAAAGCATCTCTATGAACTCTATCATATGCCTTCTCAAGATCCATAAATGCTACATAAAAATCCAACTGTTTTTCTAAGTATTTCTCACATACATTCTTCAAAGCAAACAATTGATCCACACATCCTCTACCACTTCTGAAACCACACTGCTCTTCCCCAATCTGATGCTCTGTATATGCCTTTACCCTCTCAATCAATACCCTCCCGTATAAATTTCCCAGGAATACTCAACAAACTTACACCTCTGTAATTTGAACACTCACCTTTATCCTCTTTGCCTTTGTACAATGGCACTACTCATGCATTCCGCCAATCCTCAGGCACTTCACCATGAACGATACATACATTGAATATCCTTACCAACCAGTCAACAACACAGTCAACCCTTTTTCAATGAATTCCACTGCAATACCATCCAAACCCGCCACCTTGCCGGCTTTCATCTTCTGCAAAGCTTTCACTACCTCTTCTATGATTACCAAACTGTTCCCCCTGACCCTCTCACTATGCACACCACCTTGAACAAAACACCCTATATCTACCACTCTATCATCAAACACATTCAACAAACTTTCAAAATACTCAATCCATCTCCTCACTTCACCACTACTTATTAGCTCCCCCTTCACCGATGTTCCCAATTGTTCTCTTGTCTTACGCACTTTCTTTACCTCCTTCCAAAACACCAAAACATCTTTTTATTCTCGCTAAAATTTGAAGATACTCTCACCCAAACTCTTATTTGCCCTCTTTTTCACCTCCTGCACCTTTCTCTTGACCTCCTGTCTCCTTTTATACATCTCCCAGTCATTTGCAATACTTCCCTGTAAAAATCGTCCAAACACCTCTCTCTTCTCTTTCACTAATAATCTTACTTCTTCATTCCACCACTCACTACCCTTTCTAATCTGCCCGCCTCCCACCTTTCTCATACCACAGGCATCTTTTGCACAAGCCATGACTGCTTCCCTAAATGCATCCCATTCCTCCCCCACTCCACTTAAATCATTTGCTCTCACCTTTTTCCATTCTGCACTCAATCTCTCCTGGTAATTCCTAACACAAGTCTCCTTTCCAAGCTCACTTACTCTCACCACTCTCTTCACCCCAACATTTTCCCTTCTTTTCTGAAATCCTCTACAAATCTTCACCTTCACCTCCACAAGATAATGATCAGACATTCCTCCTGTTGCCCCTCTCAGTACATTAACATCTAGAAGTCTCTCTTTCATGCACCTATCAATTAACACATAATCTAATAACGCTCTCTGGCCATCTCTCCTACTTATAATACGTATACTTATGTATATCTCTCTTCTTAAATCAGGTATTCCCAATCACTAGTCCTTTTTCATCACACAAATCTACAAGCTCTTCACCATTTCCATTTACAACACTGAACACCCCTTGCACACCAATTATACCCTCAACTGCCACATTACTCACCTTTGCATTCAAATCACCCATCACTATAACCCGGTCTTGTGCATCAAAGCTGCTAACACATTCACTCATCATCCATCTTTTGTGTTCTGTAATATCTTTCCAGAAAATACATTCATTTATACAATCTTTTCTTTATAACAATATCATCAATAATTCATTTGCTCCTGAGCGTGGAAAACACTAAGAATAATTATGATGTTTTCTCTGAATTGCAAAATACAAGCCACCAGACAGAGTAAACCCAGGCCAATAATCAAAATACATTTATTAACAAAACCGTTACATACTACAGTGGTACTGAAAAATCATTAATTGCAACTCTACTATTTACCTGCTGAGCAGCTATAGGTGATTCTGTAATATCTAAAAGTTTGATTCCACCATCTTTACGTGCGACCAAAGAGCGAACTACTGGTCGACTGACAGGAGTGGAGCCCATGCCAGATCCTCTGAGACCAGAGCCTGGCAACCGACTGGGGATGCCCTTCAAGGGAGCTGTAACATAATAAAATCATTAAACTGAAACTCTGATCTGACCACCATAATGGTTCAAATATATGAGATACTTTCTATAAATGAAGGGTAAATACCTCTTTCACAAAAGCTAAAATATTTCCAACATTTACGGGGTCCTTGAAAACATACAACTCCTATGTAATGTAAGATGAATGCAAGCTGTAGGGAAAGAATTTCCATACTGAAACACTACAGTGAAACAGAATATAAATAAAAAATCAAACTATTCAGGATGGAAAATTAGACTTGAATGACTAAAATGCAATCACAAATATCAATAACAATTAACCTATGAACTTACATCTAAATACATGTATACTTGCATGCATTTATGCATGCACACACACACACACACGTGCTGAGGATGTGCGAAGATACACTAGATAATCCGCTTGAAAACTATTTATGATATTTGCTGGGGAAAGGCAAACAGCGAAGGGAGTGGGAAAGGAAAAACATCATAGCTATAAAGGAAGTAAAAAAAAAAAAGAGTGGGAGGTGCTGAACTACAGACCAGTCACTTGAAAATATGGTCAGTTAGGTTCTGTAAAAAATAATCAAAAAGCAAACAAATGATTTTCTACATTGGAAAAATTATCAAATTGAGAGACAGCATGGTTTTAGGAAATGGAGGTCATGCATAACAAACCTTTAAGATTTCTATGAGAACGAAGTCTGTCTTAAACAAAAAAGGGAAGCAGAGTGGATTATTCGTATCTGGGCTGCCAGAAAACTATGAAACTATAGCTTGGGAGGCTGATTAAGAAGCTTAATCACCATGAAGAAATATGAGAAATACTATTACAAAGGACAGATGATTATCTTAGTGGGAGAAAAAAAGAAGGCATGTTGGAGAAGCCTTCTCAAAATAAGTTGAGGTCACTAGCTGAGTGCCAGAAATGGGTTAAGATTACTAGCAGAGTGCCAGAGTCCTGTTCTAGAACAGTTTACTCTTCTTGACCAATGTAAATGACAAGCCAGAAGGTATGGACTCTTACCTGAAGATGTATGCGGATAATGCAAAAGCCATGAGGAAATTCCAAAGTGGATCAGACACATAACAGATAAAGTTCAGCCTAAGCAAATGTACAGTAATAAGAAAGGATCACAGCTACAGAAGGCCTTGATATGATTATCATCTATCAGAAAATAAGTTGCAGGAATCTGTATGTAAGAAATAATTGGGAGTCAACACTATCCCTAACCTTTTAACCAAGTCCCACCTTACAAGAATAGTTAGAACAAACTGTCTGCCAGCAAATATTAGTATTGCATTTAAGGTAATGGATTAGGTAAACTAGAATATGCACCTCAAGTTCTGTCATCACAAATAAAGACACATAAACAGCCAATAGAGAAGGTCCAAAGGAAAGCAACAAATGCAGTAATAATACTTATTTTTATTATACTTTGTCGCTGTCTCCTGTGTTAGCGAGGTAGCGCAAAGAAACAGACAAAAGAATGGCCCAACCCACCCATATACACAGGCATATACATACATGTCCACACATGCACATATACATACCTATACATCTCAATGTATAAATATATATACACACACAGACATATACATATATACACATGTACATAATTCATACTGTCTGCCCTTATTCATTCCCATCGCCACTCTGCCAAACATGAAATAACAACCCCCTTCCCCGCATGTGTGTGAGGTAGCGCTAGGAAAAGACAACAAAGGCCTCATTCAGTCTCTAGCTATCATGCATAATGCACCGAAACGACAGCTCCCTTTCCACATCCAAGCCCCACAGAACTTTCCCTGGTTTACCCTAGACGCTTCACATGCCCTGGTTCAATCCACTGACAGCACGTCGACCTCGGTATACATCGTTCCAATTCACTCTATTCCTTGCATGCCTTTCACCCTCCTGCATGTTCAGGCCCCAATCACTCAAAATCTTTTTAACTCCATCTATCCACCTCCAATTTGGTCTCCTACTTCTCCTTGTTCCCTCCACCTCTGACACATATATCCTCTTTGTCAATCTTTCCTCATTCATTCTCCCCATGTGACCAAACCATTTCAAAACACCCTCTTCTGCTCTCTCAACCACACTCTTTTTTATTACCACACATCTCTGTTACCTTTTCATTACTTGCTCGATCAAACTACCTCACACCACATATTGTCCTCAAACATCTCATTTCCAGCACATCCACCCTCCTCCGCACAACTCTATCCATACCCCACGCCTCGCAACCATATGACATTGTTAGAACCACAATTCCTTCAAACATACCCATTTTTGCTTTTCAAGGTAACGTTCTCAACTTCCACACATTCTTCAATGCTCCCAGAACTTTCGCCCCCCACCCTATGATTCACTTCCGCTTCCATGGTTCCATCCGCTGCCAAATCCACTCCCAGATATCTAAAACACTTCACTTCCTCCAGTTTTACCGCATTCAAACTTACCTCCCAACTGACTTGTCCCTCAACCCTACTGTACCTAATAACCTTGCTCTTATTCACATTTACTCTCAGCTTTCTTCTTTTGCACACTTTACCAAACTCAGTCACCAGCTTCTGCAGTTTCTCACCCTAATCAGCCACCAGTGCTATATAATCAGGGAACAACAACTGACTCATTTCCCAAGCTCTCTTATCCACAACAGACTGCATACTTGCCCCTCTTTCCAAAACTCTTGCATTCACTTCCCTAACAACTCAATCCATAAACAAATCAAACAACCATGGAGACATCACACACCCCTGCTGCAAACCTACATTCACAGAGAACCAATCACTTTCCTCTCTTCCTACATGTACACATGCCTTACATCCTAAATAAAAACTTTTCACTGCTTCTAACAACTTGCCTCCCACACCATATATTCTTAATGCCTTCCACAGAGCATTTCTATCAACTCTATCATATGCCTTCTGCAGATCCATAAATGCTACATACAAATCCATTTGTTTTTCAAAGTATTTCTCACATACATTCTTCAAAGCAAACACCTGATCCACACATCCTCTACCACTTCTGAAACCACACTGCTCTTCCCCAATCTGATGCTCTGTACATGCCTTCACCCTCTCAATCAATACACTCCCATATAATTTACCAGGAATACTCAACAAACTTATTACTCTGTAATTTGGGCACTCACTTTTATCCCCTTTGCCTTTGTACAATGGCACTATGCAAGCATTCCGCCAATCCTCAGGCACCTCACCATGAGTCATACATACATTAAATAATCTTACCAACCAGTCAACAATACAGTCATCCCCTTTTTAATAAATTCCACTGCAATACCATCCAAACCCGCTACCTTGCCGGCTTTCATCTTCCGCAAAACTTTTACTACCTCTTCTCTGTTTACCAAATCATTCTCCCCAACCCTCTCACTTTGCACACCACCTCATCCAAAACACCCTATATCTGCCACTCTATCATCAGACACATTCAACAAACCTTCAAAATGCTCATTCCATCTCCTCCCATCACTACTACTTGTTATCACCTCCCCATTAGCCCCCTTCACTGATGTTCCCATTCGTTCCCTTGTCTTACGCACTTTATTTATCTCCTTCCAAAACATCTTTTTATGCACCCTAAATTTTAATGATACTCTCTCACCCCATCTCTCATTTGCCCTCTTTTTCACCTCTTGCACCTTTCTCTTGACCTCCTGCCTCTTTCTTTTATACATCTCCCACTCATTTGCATTATTTCCCTGCAAAAATTGTCCAAATGCCTCTCTCTTCTCTTTCACTAATAATCTTACTTCTTCATCCCACCACTCACTACCCTTTCTAATCATCCCATCTCCCACAATTTTCATGTCACAAGCATCTTTTGCACAAGCCATCACTGCTTCCCTAAATACATCCCATTCCTCCCCCACTCCCCTTAAGTCCTTTGTTCCCACCTTTTTCCATTCTGTACTCAGTCTCTCCTGGTACTTCCCCACACAAGTCTCTTCCCAAGCTCACTTACTCTCACCACTCTCTTCACCCCAACATTCTCTCTTCTTTTCTGAAAACCTCTACAAATCTTCACTTTTGCCTCCAGAAGATAATGATCAGACACCTGTCAGCACATTAACATCCAAAAGTCTCTCTTTCACACGCCTATCAATTAACACGCAATCTAATAATGCTCTCTGGCCATCTCTCCTACTTACATACGTATACTTATGTATATCTTGCTTTTTAAACCAGGTATTCCCAATCACCAGTCCTTTTTCTGCATATAAATCTACAAGCTCTTCACCATTTCCATTTACAACACTGAACACCCTAAGTACACCAACTATTCCCTCAACTGCCACATTACTCAACTTTGCATTCAAATCACCCATCACAATAACCTGGTCTCACGCATCAAAACTACTAACACACTGACTCAGCTGCTCCCAAAACACTTGCCTCTCATGATCTTTCTTCTCATGCCCAGGTGCATATGCACCAATAATCATCCATCTCTCTCCATCCACTTTCAGTTTTACCCATAACAATCTAGAGTTTACTTTCTTACACTCTATCACATACTCCCACCACTCCTGTTTCAGGAGTAGTGCTACTCCTTCCCTTGCTCTTGTCCTCTCACTAACCCCTGACTTTACACCCAAAGACATTGCCAAACCACTCTTCCCCTTTACCCTTGAGCTTCGTTTCACCCAGAGCCAAAACATCCAGGTACCTTTTCTCAAACATACTACCTATCTCTCCTTTTTTCTCATCTTGGTTACATCCAAACACATTTAGACACCCCAATCTGAGCCTCCTTGGGGGATGAGCACTTCCCGTGTGACTCCTTCTTCTGTTTTCCCGGTAATGAAAGTAAGTATTCTGAGTTACAAGGAAAGGCTGAAGGTCTTAAATATGTCTATCTTGAGTGAACGGTGCCTGACCACAACCTTTAAGTTCTCAAAAATGATGTATAAATTATAGAGTTCTTCAAGACATGTAGGAATGGAAGAAAGGACATTACATGAAACTAAGCAAGAAACTTGTTACAGAAAAGAAGTATTGTATAAAAAGAGGTGGAAGAACAGAACAAACTGCATGAAAATGCAGCACAGCAAATACAGAGAGCATACAGAAATTAAAAAAGCTGTTTGATGCAAGAGAATCTTCAAGAGGGGCGGCTCCACTAGTGTAATACATCCTCCCTATTCAGTACAAATAAGTAATTACAAATAAGCAAATTACTCCCTCTCTATTCAATACAAATAGGTAATTACACATAAACAATTTCATTTTCATGTATAGTCACAGACCATGATTCATATATAAGCCTTCCTAGGTTCAAACCCTGGGTGCTGTGGTTAGTTAAAAGCCAACCAAGCTGCTTATCCTACCCTTGGGGATGATCAACGCAAGCATACTTGTTTATGGAAAATATAAGAACTACATTCAAGTTCAAGGATAAAGAAATAAACAGCAAGAGGACCTACATGCAAGATAGGGTGATGTGGTCATGTGGGTTTAACTGGGAGTGTATGGGGCTTCTGGTGTAAATAAGAACAAAGTACTGTGCAATATACTTTATCATATCGTATTTAAATAATGAAAGGAGACTCATCCATGGTAGGGTAGAGAAGCTGAGAAAATAAATGAAGGATAAAGCTAAACATCTGTATCATGCAGGATCACAAATTTTTGAGGCTACCAGTTTTACTAACAAGTCCATCAGTGGGACAATGACACTATCACTGAGTGGGGGCTGCTACCTAGCAAGAGGGGAGACATCAACCAAGCCACAAGACACTACTATTGAATGGGTAGTTAGCAAGGGGTCACAGGTATTATCCAAACCAGAAGGTATAACGTTACAAGTTTATAAATCCTTCGGGTCTTAGATTCTATCAAAGTGTGTGGGACAAACCAACCCAGGAAAGAAGGCAATCTTTGTAAATATTCTTTTATTTTCTCCTGCTGCATTATGCATATGTGATGTGAAAGAATAGTCAGGAGGTTCATCAACTGTTCAAGCTATGAGCAATATCATGAAATATGACAGCTTGTGCTGAGAAAAATTTCCGAGCCTTGCTTTAATTTCTTTATTTTCATTGTTATACTTAATCGTTGTCTCCCACATTAGCGAAGCAGCGCAAGGAAACAGACAAAAGAATGGCCCAACCCACCCACTACACGTGCATATACATAAACGCCCACACACGCACATATACATACTTATACATTTCAATGTACATATTTTTTTTTACTGTACTTTGTCGCTGTCTCCCTCATTAGCGAGGAAGGGCAAGGAAACAGACGAAAAAAGGGCCCATACCTATACATTTCAATCTTTCCTCACATTCTTTCCATGCGACCAAACCATTTCAATACACCCGCTTCTGCTCTCTTAACCACACTCTTTTATTACCACACATCTCTCTCACCCTTTCATTACTTACTCGATCAAAACCATCTCACACCACATATTGTCCTCAAACATCTTATTTCCAACACATCCACCCTCCTCCGCAAAACCCTATCTGTAGCCCACGCCTTGCAACTATATAACTTTGTTGGAATCACTATTCCTTCAAACATACCCATTTTTGCTTTCTGGAATAATGTTCATGCCTTCCACACATTCTTAAATGCTCCCAGAACCTTCACCCCCTTCCCCACCCTGTGACTCACTTCCACTTCCATGGTTCCATCCACTGTTAAGTCAACTCCCAGATATCTAAAACACTTCACTTCCTCCAGTTTTTCTCCATTCAAACTTAGCTCCCAACTGACTTGTCCCATCCCTACTGTACCTAATAACCTTGCTCTTATTCACATTTACTCTCAGCTTTCTTTTACACACACCAAACTTAGTCACCAGCTTCTGCAGTTTCTCACTCAAATCAGCCACCAGCGCTGTATCATCAGCGAACAACAACTGACTCACTTCCAAAGCCCTCTCATCCACAACAGACTGCACACTTGCCCCTCTCTCCAAAACTCTTGCATTCACCTCCCTAACAACCCCATCCATAAACAAGTTCAACAACCATTAGGACATCACGCACCCCTTCCGCAAACCAACATTCACTGGGAAACAATCACTTTCCTCTCTTCCTACTTGTGCACATGCCTTACATCCTCGATAAAAACTTTCCACTGCTTCTAGCAATGTGCCTCCCATACCATATACTCTTAATACCTTCCCTAAAGCATCTTTATTAACTCTATCATATGCCTTCTCAAGATCCATAAATGCTACATACAAATCCATTTGTTTTTCTAAGTATCTCTCACATTCTTCAAAGCAAACACCTGATCCACACATCCTCTACCACTTCTGAAACCACACTGCTCTTCCCCAATCTGATGCACTGTACACGCTTTCACCCTCTCTATCAATACCCTCCCATATCATTTCCCAGGAATACTCAACAAACTAAAATCTCTGTAATTCGAACACACCTTTGTCCCCTTTGCCTTTGTACAATGGCCCTATGCATGCATTCGGCCAATCCTCAGGCACTTCATCATGAGCCCATACATACATTGAATATCCTCACCAACCAGTCAACAACAACAGTCAGCCCCTTTTTTAATAAATTCAACTGCAATACCATCCAAACCCGCCTCCTTGCCAGATTTCATCTTCCACAAAGCTTTCACTATCTCTTCTCTGTTTACCAAACCATTCTCCCTGACCCTCTCACTTTGCACACCACCTTGACCAAAACACCCTATATCTGCCACTCAATCATCAAACACATTCAACAAACCTTCAAAATACTCACTCCATCTCCTTCTCACATTACTACTTGTTATTACCTCCCCAATAGTCCCCTTCACCGATGTTCCCATTTGTCCTCTTGTCTTATGCACTTTATTTACCTCCTTCCAAATCATCTTTTTACTCTCCCTAAAATTTCATGATACTCTCTCACCCCAACACTCATTTGACCTCTTTTTCACCTCTTGCCTCTTTCTTTTATACATCTCCCAATCATTTGCACTATTTCCCTGAAAAAATTGTCCAAATGGCTCTCTTCTCTTTCACTGATAATCTTACTTCTTCATCCCACCACTCACTACCCTTTCTAATCTGCCCACCTCCCATGCTTCTCATGCCACAAGCATCTTTTGCACAAGCCATCGCCAATTCCCTAAATACATCCCATTCCCCCCCACTCCCTTACATCCATCCTTTGCTCTCACCTTTTCCCATTATGTACTCAGTCTCTCCTGGTACTTCCTCACACAAGTCTCCTTTCCAAGCTCACTCACTCTCACCACTCTCTTCACCCCAATATTCTCTCTTCTATTCTGAAAACCTCTACAAATCTTCACCTTTGCCTTCACAAGATAATGTTCAGAAATCCCTCCAGTTGCACCACTCAGCACATTAACATCCAAAAGTCTCTCTTTCACATGCCTATCAATTAACACATAATCCAATAACAGTCTCTGGCCATCTCTCCTACTCACATAAGTATACTTATGTATATCTCTCTTTTTAAAACCAGGCATTCCCAATCACCAGTCCTTTTTCAGCACATAAATCTACAAGCTCTTTACCATTTCCATTTCCAACACTGAACATCCCATGTAAACCAATTATTCCCTCAACTGCCACATTACTCACCTTTGCATTAAAATCACCCATCACTATAACCCGGTTTCGTGCATCAAAACTACTAACACACTCACTCAGCTGCTCCCAATTCACTTGCCTCTCATGGTCTTTCTTCTCATGCTCAGGTGCATATGCACCAATAATCACCCATCTCTCTCCATCCACTTTCAGTTTTACCCATATCAATCTAGAGTTTACTTTCTTACATTCTATCACATACTCCCACCACTCCTGTTTCAGGAGTGGTGCTATTCCTTCCCTTGCTCTTGTCCTCTCACTAACCCCTGACTTTACTCCCAAGATATTTCCAAAGCACTCTTCCCCTTTACCCTTGAGCTTCATTTCACTCAGAGCCAAAACATCCAGGTTCCTTTCCTCAAACATACTACCTATCTCTCCTTTTTTCTCATCTTACATCCACACACATTTAGACACCCCAATCTGAGCCTTTGAGGAGAATGAGCACTCCCTGCGCGACTCCTCCTTCTGTTTCCCCGTTTAGAAAGTTAAAATACAAGAAGGGGAGGGTTTCTAGCCCCCTGCTCCCAACCCCTTTAGTCGCCTTCTACGACACGTGAGGAATGCGTGGGAAGTATTCTTTCTCCCCTATCCCCAGGGATAACTTACATACATATGCTTATGTATATCTCTTACATACGTATACTTATGTATATCTCTCTTTTTAAACCAGGTATTCCTAATCACCAGTCCTTTTTCAACACACAAATCTACAAGCTCTTCACCATTTCCATTTACAACACTGAACACCCAATGTACACCAATCATACCCTCAACTGCCACATTACTCACCTTTGCATTCAAATCACCCATCAACTATAACCTGGTCTTGTGCATCAAAGCTGTTAAAACACTCATTAAGGTGCTCCCAAAACACTTGCCTCTCATGATCTTTCTTCTCATGACCAGGTGCATAGGCACCAATAATCATCCATATCTCTCCATCCATTTTCAGTTTTACCCATATCAATCTAGAGTTTACTTTCTTCGCTCTATCACATACTCTCACAACTCTTGCTTCAATGAGTAGTGCTACTCCTTCCTTCGCTCTTGTCCTTTCACCAACCCCTGACTTTACTCCCAAGAGATTCCCAAACCACTCTTTCCCTTCACCCTTGAGCTTCGTTTCACTCAGAGCCAAAAACATCCAGGTTCCTTTCCTCTCCTTTCCTTTTTTTTCATCTTGGTTATATCCCCACACATTTAGACACCCCAATCTGAGCCTTCAAGGAGGATGAGCACTCCCAGCATGGATCCTTCTTCTGTTTTCCCCTTTTAGAAAGTTAAAATACAAGGAAGGGGGGTTTCTAACTTATGACTAGCTGCAGGCCTAGCAAGTCAAATATTTTCAATATTCACAAATTTAACTGTCAGTCAAAGCAGACAGCTGGAATGGCATACCCCATTGCTAAAGTTGTCCAGGAAGACGAATAACCACTTTTAACCTCCTAAGCCATTACATATAACAGCTAAAGAATGGATGTAAGCAGATGCAGGCTCTCTTTGTTTCTGGTGCTACCCTGCTAATGTTAAGAAAAATAAAACTATGGCAATAATTCTGATACTCCAATATCTTTGTTATGAATTTTCTGGTTGAATTACAACTACCATTCCATTTGTAACAGAACAGTTCATCCTTCATGTTTCCTGTTCCTTCAACCTCCATACAATGTAAAGAATACTGTAATAATTGTTGGTACTTCAGTGATAAAGGGAGTCTCATTCGGGACAATACATACAAAAACATCATGAACAATTAACAGTATACATGAAAATAAAACAAAAGACTGACTTGTATCATTCATCTTTCGTGGCATGCCTCTTGATCGTACAGGGACTGTAGGTAACTGATTCTTCTTAACGTTTGCCTGGGCATCAGATGAACGGTTAAGCAGCTCTGCCCGCAGAGCTGCAGCCTTTGGTTTCCGCTTAAGCGCAAAGTGTTTGGTGAGAGGTGCCTGAAAAGTGAAACTTCATCTTATACAAATGACTCGACTACAATTCTGTTAACTATCAAATAAGCCACTAAGCCAGTAATGCCATAAACACCACTCAAAGCCTGGAAATGAAAATGGTGAGTGTAATGAAATACTGAGAAAAGTTACTAAAATGACAGTAATTGTCCGATGACTTCAACTTTCATTTTCTTTAATCAGAAATGTAATCTTAGGCCCCCTTTTACAAGGCTCCTCGAGCATCAAAGCTGCATCACAATCAAAAACTGAGAAATGATGGACTCCTTTGGAGTGAGAAATTCCTTAACGTGATTGTACTACATTTCATCCAGTGACAATGATACCTCACTGAAAATGACTTTCCACTTACAATGTAACCACATGTAGGCAGTTTGGTTGAATGGGAAAAAGGGTAAATGATTATGGATGCAGGTATAAAAGAAAAAGAGTAAAAGTGCATCAGAAGATACAAGGGAATAACAGGAAAGATTATGAATATATGTAAAATATTCAACTTGTTTGAGTCATCCACAAACCTAGAGGAAAATATGTCACTGACCTTTATATGGATATATCACAATCATAACAGAAACCAAAGTAAATGAGCTTTTTAGACCCTAAAAATCATAGAAATAAATACAAACTAGATCAAATGGATGAAGACAAAGGGAAAATAGCTGTGTAGGGAAAGAGCACCCTGAGCAACTTAAATCTTGATTTTGATGAAACTGTAATGATGTACAGGTTCTGAGAGCATATAAATTTGTGAGGTCTTCAACACCAATTTTGTAAAAAAAGATAACAAAAAACACTGCTTCACAAAGAAGAAGCTATAAGATTAAAGGAGTTACACTAGATAGAAAAATACTAGTACAGCAAAAGATACTGCAATATATGGCACAGAGAACAAATACATATATATTAGAGAAAAAGAAACATACGCACAAAGCAGAGAAAAGGTAGAAGAGCTGTAAGACAAGACAATGATGACACTAATAAAATGATGCCACGCAGGAGAATACAAAGAAGTGAGAAGTAAAGTCCGAAAGTTCTACTCTCATATATGAAAAAAAAAAAAAAAGTTCACAGATTAGCCCATTTTTAAGTGGGGAAAAATATGAATGCAAAGCTAAGAAAATGAGCCAGATGCTAATCCACCAATATTAGCAAATGCACATACACACAAAAAAAAGTATTGATGAAACATCTAAAAATCAAAAGAACATACCATTAAGGACATTGAAATAGAAAAAAGTGACACTGTAACAAACAAATAACACATAAATAACAATCTTAAATAAATAGTGCAGAAGCCTGATGAAATCCCACCTATCTTTTTTCCAAAGAAAAAGATAACAATAGCCAAATCTTTGATGATGTTACTGGGATGAAGCATTAAACAATCCATTACAGCAGAGACACAACAAGAAAAAAAAGGCACATAACACAAGTACAAAAAAAAGAATCTAAGCTACTACCAAAGCCGTATACACCAATTAGCCTGAGATAAAATATGACTAAAGTGTAAGGGAGTGACAGGGAAATGCCTAAGGAGGAGGAGGAGGATGTGCTATTACGAGTATCGCTAGGAACAGTGTTAGCTTCATCACTATTTGTAACAATGATTTCATACTCTGATGGAGGAAAAAGAAAGTTTATTCTGATTTTCGCTGATTACACAAGAGTAAATAAGATAAAAGGATCAAATAACAACATAGAGTTGCACAATGACTTCAATATAATTACTTTTCTCAGGGGCTCTCTCTTGATTTGCAAACCATAGTCACCCTTAAGCTGATGATTCCACTTTACACACTTCAACTCTTTTTTTCCACCCCTCCTCACTTTAATACTTACGCTTTTTTGCAATATCTTCTCTTTTAATTTGAATATGTGCACCATCTCATGATTGAAATCAGAAATTGGATAAATTCAGTAGTGCTATAATGCAAATTCTTCCAGTTTTTCTTTCTATATGTCACTCATTCCACTCTGTCTAATTTCAAACACCACAATTCAGCCCTGCAACAACATGCTGGGCATAACCATATACTCCACTCTGCCATACAAACCCACATATTCAACATCATAAAGTTTGCTACCCAAAATCTAGGGCTCTCATATTAATGCCAAAATTATTTTCTAGATGAGTAGCTTTTTATATTTAAAGTGATTTTATCTGTCCAATAAGAGGTACAGCTCACACAACTTTGGAGGTCCTTCCTCCAACTCAATTTGCAAGAGTGGAATTACCTCTCTCCAACTATCTGTCTGTCTGCTCTGATACTGCTGGCCTCTCCCTTATCTAGAAATACTATTCTAACAACTGCTCTTCTGAGTTGTTTGCAAGTGTCCCTACCACCACAGCATGAACCATGGCATGTGTTAGGTGGTTGCTTCCAACAATCTGTGTAGAAACTCTTATAACACCACCTTCTCTAGTTGAATAGTGCTGCTGTGGAATTTTCTTCTTTTGCCTTTCCCTCTTCAAGTAACCTTTCTATCTTTATGGGCCAGGTCTACAAAAACATGAGGACCTCTGATTAACTTCATTCTTCTCACACTATTATCTTTTCACCTGAGGGAGGAGGGGGAAAGCAGAAAATCTGATGGCACTTACGAGAAATTTGAGTTAAGTCATGAGGCAATAATGCACACAACTTGCCCGCAATTTTTTCTTCAATTTTCATTTATATCCTCCAAAACCATGACAACCACCTCTATATTCCAATCCATTAACACCGAAGCACTCAATCAGCTCCTCCAAAAATACACTCCTTTCACCTTCGATTCTCTGAGTCATAGATGTATGAGCACAAAGTAAAACTCACTTCTTGTTCCTTCTTTCATTCTAACCTACAACAATCTTGAACTCAATTCCTTACCCTCTTTAACAGTTCCACAGTTTCATTATCTGAAGTGCCATCCTTTCTTTCACTCTTATCCTCTCACTAAGCCTAGACTTTAGCCTCACTACATTCATAAACCAATCTTCACCCTTCCCTTTCAACTTTGTTTCACAAAAAACCAGAGCATCCAGGTTTTTGTCATCAAACATAGCACCTAAGACTCCCTTCTCTTCATCCTTTGAGGAAACGTCCTTGTTTGGTCCCTTTTTCTGAAAAGTTCCAGTCTTTGGAAAGGCAATGCATGATGTAGAGAGGGGTTTCAGGAGATAACAGGGTAGTTTTCTTGCTCCCTATCAGTAGGGATAAGCAATTTGTGATTCAGAATAAAGAATCATGTGAATTATGTGTTGTGAAGTATCATGAGAGTGGCAGAGAAGAAATCTGTGTATGCGGATTGAGTTCCAGCAAATCACAGGCATGTTTAGGCAGAAATCATATCAACTAAATGGAAACTTGTTAATATCTGTGTTAAATCTTTAAGTTTTCTGAGGAATAATTCTTGCCATTCAAGGAAATTTCTAAGTCATTCAGGACTATTTGTGAATATTATAAAAGGAATACACTATGACACTACTAAGCTGCTTTGAGAGATAATGGAGGCAGCACAATCAAAGTAAAGCCAACTTACATACGAATCACTTTAGGTTGAAGAGGAATTGACATAAGCATACACTTAAGAATAAGTGATGAAGACATGTGCAAAAAAGACAACAGACTCTGGTAATGTAGAAGAATCATCTTTATCAGAGACTAATTTCAGACTGGCATCACTGGTTCCATTACATAAATGATCTTACCCTAAGAAATACTATGATCTATGGTAAAGGGTGTTCCCTAACTTTAATTCAAGCCTTTTTAACAAATATGATTCTGAGTATCCACAAAAGATGTTAAAAGTCTTTCTCATGCAGGGTGATCAAAGGAAGATGAAAGATGGGTTCTATGAGTAACATCATATTGTGAAAAAGAAGAGTCCATGTTCTCTATTAGACAGCCATGAAGCTATGTAAAACTTATGAGAGGATCATATTAAGAATAACAGATACAAATACAAAGAATACAAAGATACAAAGAAAAACTGATACAAATTAATTTTGTTGTCCTAAGAGAATTAAGGACAGCTTCTTAAATGCATTAAATGACTGGAAAATGCACAACTATATCCTGAATCCCTCATCCTCTTCTTCATTCAAGCCCAGTAGCATCATAGAATTCTGAGGCCGTGATCAAATACCATCAAGACCTATTAGAACTCCTAAAAGCTGTGATATAAAGGAAATACTTGGAAAAGCAAATGGATTTGTATGTAGCATTTGTGGATCTGGAGAGGGCGTATGATAGAGTTGATAGAGATGCTCTGTGGAAGGTATTAAGAATATATGGTGTGGGAGGCAAGTTGTTAGGAGCAGTGAAAAGTTTTTATCGAGGATGTAAGGCATGTGTACGTGTAGGAAGAGAGGAAAGTGATTGGTTCTCAGTGAATGTAGGTTTGCGGCAGGGGTGTGTGATGTCTCCATGGTTGTTTAATTTGTTTATGGATGGGGTGGTTAGGGAGGTGAATGCAAGAGTTTTGGAAAGAGGGGCAAGTATGAAGTCTGTTGGGGATGAGAGAGCTTGGGAAGTGAGTCAGTTGTTGTTCGCTGATGATACAGCGCTGGTGGCTGATTCATGTGAGAAACTGCAGAAGCTGGTGTCTGAGTTTGGTAAAGTGTGTGAAAGAAGAAAGTTAAGAGTAAATGTGAATAAGAGCAAGGTTATTAGGTACAGTAGGGTTGAGGGTCAATTCAATTGGGAGGTGAGTTTGAATGGAGAAAAACTGGAGGAAGTGAAGTGTTTTAGATATCTGGGAGTGGATCTGGCAGCGGATGGAACCATGGAAGCGGAAGTGGATCATAGGGTGGGGGAGGGGGCGAAAATTCTGGGAGCCTTGAAGAATGTGTGGAAGTCGAGAACATTATCTCGGAAAGCAAAAATGGGTATGTTTGAAGGAATAGTGGTTCCAACAATGTTGTATGGTTGCGAGGCGTGGGCTATGGATAGAGTTGTGCGCAGGAGGATAGATGTGCTGGAAATGAGATGTTTGAGGACAATGTGTGGTGTGAGGTGGTTTGATCGAGTAAGTAACGTAAGGGTAAGAGAGATGTGTGGAAATAAAAAGAGCGTGGTTGAGAGAGCAGAAGAGGGTGTTTTGAAATGGTTCGGGCACATGGAGAGAATGAGTGAGGAAAGATTGACCAAGAGAATATATGTGTCGGAGGTGGAGGGAACGAGGAGAAGAGGGAGACCAAATTGGAGGTGGAAAGATGGAGTGAAAAAGATTTTGTGTGATCGGGGCCTGCACATGCAGGAGGGTGAAAGGAGGGCAAGGAATAGAGTGAATTGGAGCGATGTGGTATACCGGGGTTGACGTGCTGTCACTGGATTGAATCAAGGCATGTGAAGCGTCTGGGGTAAACCATGGAAAGCTGTGTAGGTATGTGTATTTGCGTGTGTGGACGTATGTATATACATGTGTATGGGGGTGGGTTGGGCCATTTCTTTCGTCTGTTTCCTTGCACTACCTCGCAAACGCGGGAGACAGCGACAAAAAAAGAAAAAAAAAAAAAAAAAAAAAAGGAGAACAATGTCATATATCAAATCTAATATCAATTAGGCTACCACAAATAATGTAACACTGTTCAACAAAAATTTAATACAAAAAATTATTAAAGCCCGTATGAGGCAACATAAATCTTAACCTTGGTAGCTCAGGTATGGGACTGATAACAAAATGGAGCTGAGATCTTAAGTCAGGCCAATTTCTTGGTCTAAAATGGAACAAAACAAGCATCATCAAGCAGCCATTATAGATTTCCAATGTACATTTCTTGTGGCTAATGGAAACAAATATAAAAAAAAAATTGCCACATACCTCACTGTTCATAATCATCTGTAGTGGCAAGCATGTGCTTGGCTGGCAATCAGAGTTCATGTTGGTTAGGACTAAAGTATCATTAAGACATTGGTGCACTAACCATTGGCATAGTCTCCTTTGTCTTGAGACATGTAGACAACTATTAAAAGTCAGGTAAATTAAAAAATTCAATAAAGTGACATTTACTCTCTAGAATATCCTTGTAGCACAGGCCAATTTACAGAATCCCACATAAAAACTAGCCACCTACAGAGTATGTGTCTTTGCCATTGTGTGCTACTTGAACTTGCAAAACTTTTCTTCATTCTTTCACATATCACAAATAGGATGGCTCAAATAAGCCTTATGCCCAAGTCTAAAACCTGGCAAAAATTAAGAATATCCATCACTCATCATTAAGTGGGGGCTTCTTTGCATGTCCATCTGCTTTAGGTATGAGGTATCACAGCTTAATTTTCCTCTCCTACAAACTGGTTGATGTCAGTCAGGATAAACCTCAGTTATTAAGCCTGCTGCTGCAATAGGCCAAACCAAAATCTCTGAGAATATGAATGCAATGCAGTCTTTCCTCCAAATACAGTCAAGCTTGGCTCATTCACAGATGTAAGTTAATTTCCTTGTCAGATCCTTGTCCTGGACTTGCAGCTATCTAAACAGGTGACTGGATCAATATTGAAGCTTTGCTGTAGCCAGTCACTTCAGCTGAAGAATGCTTCGCATTCCTCTCAGATCTAGCATTGAAAAGTAAATATTCTCGACAGCATACTGAAGAGGATTGGTGAACAGGACAAAGCTTAAATGTCACCAGGCTACTTTCAATAGAAACAAGGATACCACAATATTCCTGCTGCTTTCTTTAATGCTTCAAGCAGACATCTACATCAATATGTGGCACAGGGCAAGATCCAACTAGGTGTAAACTAATCCAACATATAAAGTAACATGATTCCATGTGGGGTGACCTTGGGCACCAAAGCTGTTTTTTCTACATATTCTCAGTAAATGTAATGCTGTGGGAACCACCAACCTACTATTTCAGTAGGCTTACAATCAAATATACTCGAAGGTTCAAAAGAATATCTATCTCTACTACTCCATCACTATCAACAACATTCCCATTCATGCAGTTTGGATACAGAGCATATAACCATTCTTCCGTTAAGAGTCAGATCTACAAATAACTGCAGAACCTTGACTAATTTTTTCTTTCATTTTCTTTCTCCTGGGACTGCCTAAACTAGGGTACTTTTTGCCCTTGCCATGTAGGTAACTATAAAGAAATCAAATTCCTACGTAAAAGAATGTCTAAATAATACAGGCAAAAATAAATGCCCTTAGTTTTGCTGACGGCTTCACAATATGTTCACAAGAAGTGATATATCTTAATGTCAATCTTTTTCATTATACTTGACTGCCATTTCCCACATCAGTGAGGTAGCGCCAGGAAACAAAGAATGACCCATCCACTCATATACACACACACACATGTATTCATTTCATCTATCTATTATACTTTGTCGCTGTCTCCTGCATTAGCGAGGTAGCGCAAGGAAACAGACAAAAGAATGACCCAACCCACCCACATACACATGTATATACATACCTGTCCACACATGCACATATACATACCTATACATATATACACAAGTACATAATTCATACTGTCTGCCCTTATTCATTCCTGTCAGCATCCTGCCACACATGAAATGACAACCCCTTCCCCCGCATGTGCGCGAGGTAGCGCTAGGAAAAGACAACAAAGGCCATATTCATTCACACTCACTCTCTACCTGTCATGTATAAGACACCGAAACCACAGCTCCCTTTCCACATCCAGGCTCCACAGAACTTTCCATGGTTTACCCCAGACGCTTCACATGCCCTGGTTCAATCCATTGACAGCACGATGACTCCGGTATACCACATCATTCCAATTCACTCTATTCCTTGCACACCTTTTACCCTCCTGCATGTTCAGGCCCTGATCACTCAAAATCTTTTTCACTCCATCTTTCCACCTCCAATTTGGTCTCCCACTTCTCCTCGTTCCCTCCACCTCTGACACATATATCCTCTTTGTCAATCTTTCCTCACTCATTCTCTCCATGTGACCAAACCATTTCAAAACACCCTCTTCTGCTCTCTCAACCACACTATTTTTATTATCACATACCTCTCTTACCTTTTCATTACTCCTGCATGTTCAGGCCCCAATCGCTCAAAATCTTTTTAACTCCATCCTTCCATCTCTAATTGGTCTCCCACTTCTTGTTCCCTCCACTTCTGACATATATATCCTCTGTCAATCTTTCCTCACTCATTCTCTCCATGTAGCCAAACCATTTCATTACACCCTCTTCTCCTCTCTCAACCACACTCTTTTTATTACCACAAATCTTTCTTACCCTTTCATTACTTACTCGATCAAACCACTTCACACCACATATTGACTCAAAACATTTCATTTCCAACACATCCATCCTCCTCTCCACAACCTTATCTATAGCCCATGCCTCACAACCATATAACATTGTTGGAACTACTATTCCTTCAAACATACCCATTTTTGCTCTGCAAGATAACATTCTCACCTTCCACAAATTTTTTAATGCTCCCAGTACCTTCGCCCCCTACCCCACGCTGTGACTCACTTCCACTTCCATGATTCCATCCACTGCTAAATCCACTCCCAGATATCTTATACCCTTCACTTCCTCCAGTTTTTCTCCATTCACACTTAGCTCCCAATTAACTTGTCCCTCAACCCTACTGAACCTAATAACCTTGCTCTTATTCACATTTACTCTCAGCTTTCTTCTTTCACACACTTCACCAAGCTCAGTCACAAACTTCTGCAGTTTCTCACCAAATCAGCCACCAGCACTTTATCATCAGCAAAAAACAACCGACTCACTTTCCAAGCTCTCTCATCCACAACAGACTGTATACTTGCCTCTCTCTCCAAAATTCTTGCATTCACCTCCCTAACCATCCCATCCATACACAAATCAAACAGCCAAGGAGACAGCATGCACCATTGCCGCAAACCGACATTCACTGGGAGACATCACGCACCATTGCCACAAACTGACATGCACTGGGAGACATCACGCACCGTTGCCACAAACCGACATTCACTAGGAACCAATCACTCTTCTCTCTTCCTACTCGTACACATGCCTTACATCCTTGATAAAAACTCTTCACTGCTTCTAGCAACTTACCTCCCACACCATATACTCTTAAAACCTTCCACAAAGCATCTCTATCAACTCCATCATATGCCTTCTCCAGATCCATAAATGCTACATACAAATCCATCTGTTTTTCTAAGTATTTCTCACATACATTCTTCAAAGCAAACACTTGATCCAAACATCCTCTACCACTTCTGAAACCACACTGCTCTTCCCCAGTCTGATCAGCACCCCTTGGATATTAGTAGTGACCTGCTACATAATTTTCTGGATCCTTGATTTGTATGGACTCTACTTCAGCCCTCTTTTTTATTCTGCCTTCTGCCACACTACACTGAATAAGTATATATTCACTAAATAAATCAGTAAATATACATTCAATGTAGGGTGGCAGAAGGCAGAATGAAAAAGGGGGCTGAAGTTGAGTCCATACTAGTCCAGGATCCAGAAAATTTTGCAGCAGGTCAGTACCAATGGCCAAGGGGTGTTGATTTCATTGCAAGATGGAGATTATTGAGGAGTCAATGGGTACACATATGCCAAGCCAGTAGGCTAATAGCATCAAACAGGTGGTTAAAAAAGGATACAGGGCATTTACCTTACAAGAAGGCCAGGAGTTTACAGGTTCCTAACCTCCTGGGATACTACAGGTTACTCAGGACCTTCAAGACATATAAGCCAATGAAAGAAAATGAAAGTTGAAGTTCATGGACACATAGAAGGCATAAAACGAAGTGAAAAAGAAACAAAGAATCTTTCACTATAATGTTACAGGAATATTTCTGAGTGATTCTAAGAGCTCTACTTATGGAAGTACCACTTATGTGAGAGTAAGTAGTGGCATGAAAGAGATGTCTGAAATGAATGTGCGAGTGCTTCAATGATTAAATATATCCTGTGTTGAAAACACCTAAAGAGAGAAAGTAAGTATGGTCCTAAAGATAGTGGAATAACAGATTACACCACACAAACTACAAGTAAAGTTAAGGAAACTAAATGATAAGCAAAATGTACAAAAGCAAAACAATATGAATAATACTATTAAGAATAATACTATGGCTACAACTTCTAGTGATAAAATAATGTTAATAAAAATACTGGGGTAAACCATGAAAAGGTTTGTGGGGCCTGGATGTAGATAGGGAGCTGTGATTTCGGTGCATTACATATGACAGCTAGAGAATGGATGTTAGCGGATGTGGCCTTTCTTCATATGTTTCCTGGTGCTACCTCACTGATGCAGGGGTGGTGATGCTGTTTCCTGTGGGGCAAGGTGGCGCCGCGAATGTATAAGGCGAGCAAGTATGAATATGTAAATGCATATATATGTAATGTAATTGTATGTATAAGTATATAAACATATATTGCAATAGTTCACTGGGGATAGGGGAGAAAGAGTACTTCCCATTCATTCCCCGCATGTAGTAGAAGGTGAATAGCCGAGAGGTGCAACTGGAGGGATGTCTAATCATTATCTTGTGGAAGCGAAGGAGAAAATTTGAACATATTTTCAGAAAAGAAGAGAGAATGTTGAGGTGAAGAGAGTGGTGAGAGTAAGTGAGCTTGGGAAGGAGACTTGTGTGAGAAAATACCAGGAAAGACTGAGTGCACAATGGAAAAAGGAGAGAGCAAAGGACATAAGGGGAGTGGGGGAGGAATGGGATGTACTTAGGAAAGCAATAATGGCTTGCGCAAAAGATGCTTGTGGCATAAGAAGCATGGGAGGTGGGCAGATTAGAAAGGGTAGTGAGTAGTGGGATGAAGTAAGATTATTAGTGAAAGAGAACAGAGAGGCATTTGGATGATTTTTGCAGGGAAAGAGTGCAAATGACTGGGAGATGTATAAAAGAAAGAGGCAGGAGGTCAAGAGAAATGTGCAAGAGGTGAAAAAGAGGGCAAATGAGAGTTCGGTTGAGAGAGTATCATCAAATTTTAGGGAGAATAAAAAGATGTTTTGGAAGGAGGTAAATAAAGTGTGTAAGACAAGATAACAAATGGGAACATCAGCGAAAAGGGCTAATGGGGAGGTAATAAGAAGTAGTGGTGATGTGAGAAGGTATTCTGAAGGTTTGTTGAACGTGTTTGATGATAGAGTGACAGATATAGGGTGTTTAGGTCGAGGTGGTGTGCAAAGTAAGAGTGTTAGGGAGAATGGTTTGGTAAACAGAAAAGAGGTAGTAAAAGCTTTGCGGAAGATAAAATTTGGCAAGACGGAGGATTTGGATGGTATTGCACTGGAATGTATTAAAAAAGGGGGTGACTGTGTTGCTAACCGGTTGGTGAGGATATTCAATGTATGTATGGCTCATGGTGAAATGCCTGAGGACTAGCGGAATGCATGCATTGCGTCATCGTATAAAGGCAAAGGGGATAAAGGTGAGTGTTCAAATTACAGAGGTATAAGTTTGTTGAGTATTCCTGGGAAATTATATGGGAGGGTATTGATTGAGGGTGAAGGCATGTAAAAAGCATCAGATTGGGGAAGAGCAGTGTGGTTTCATTTGTGGTAGAGAATGTGTGGATCAGGTGATTGCTTTGAAGAATGTATGAGAAATACTTAGAAAAACAAATGAATTTGCATGTAGCATCAATGAATCTGGAGAAGGCATATGAGTGAGGAAAGATTGACAAAGAAGATATATGTGTCAGAGGTGGAGGGAACAAGGAGAATTGGGAGACCAAATTGGAGGTGGAAGGATGGAGTGAAAAAGATTTTGAGTGATCAAGGCCTGAACATGCAGGAGGTTGAAAGGCGTGCAAGGAATAGAGTGAATTGGAATGATGTTCTATAATGGGGTCGATGTACTGTCAATGGATTGAACCAGGGCGTGTGAAACGTCTGGGGTAAACCATGGAAAGTTATGTGGGGCCTGGATGTGGAAAGGGAGCTGTGGTTTCAGTGCATTATACATGACAGATAGAGACTGAATGTGAACGAATATGGCCTTTGTTGTGTTTTCCCAGCGCTACCTCGTGCACGTGCGTAGGGTATGGGGGTGTCATTTCATGTGTGGCAGGGTTGCGACGGGAATGAATAAAGGCAGCAAGTATGAATTATGTACATGTGTATATAATGCTATGTATATATATTTATATTTATTTCTTTTGCTTAGTCGCTGTCTCCCACATTAGCGAGGTAGCGCAAGGAAACACACAAAAGAATGGCCCAACCCACCCACATACACATGTATATACATACATCTCCACACACAGCACATATACATACCTATACATTTCAATGTATACATATATATACACACACAGACATATACATATATACACATGTACATAATTCATACTGTCTGCCTTTCTTCATTCCCATTGCCACCCCACCACACATGGAATAACAACACCCTCCCCCCTAATGTGTGTGAGTCAGCGCTAGGAAAAGACAACAAAGGCCACATTCGTTCACACTCACTCTCTAGCTGTCATGTAATAATGCACCGAAACCAAAGCTCCCTTTCCACATCCAGACCCCACACAACTTTCCATGGTTTACCCCAGACGCTTCACATGCCCTGGTTCAATCCACTGACAGCACGTCGACCCCGGTATACCACATTGTTCCAATTCACCCTATTCCTTGCACGCCTTTCACCCTCCTGCATGTTCAGGCCCCGATCACTCAATATCTTTTTCACTCCATTTCTCCACCTAAAATTTGGTCTCCCACTTCTCCTCATTCCCTCCACCTCCGACACATATATCCTCTTGGTCAATCTTTCCTCACTCATTCTCTCCATGTGAACAAACCATTTCAAAACACCCTCTTCTGCTCTCTCAACCACACTCTTTTTATTTCCACACATCTCTCTTACCCTTACATTACTTACTCGATCAAACCACCTCACACCACATATTGTACTTAAATATCTCATTTCCAGCACATCCACCCTCCTGCGCACAACTATATCCACAGCCCACGCCTAGTAACCATACAACATTGTTGGAACCACTATTCCTTCAAACATACCCATTTTGCTTTACGAGATAATGTTTTCGACTTCCACACATTCTTCAAGGCTCCCAGAATTTTCGCCCCCTCCACCACCCTATGATTCATTTCCACTTCCATGATTCCATCCGCTGCCAAATCCACTCCCAGGTATCTGAAACACTTCACTTCCTCAAGTTTTTCTCCATTCAAACTTACCTCCCAATTTACTTGACCCTCAACCCTACTGTGCCTAATAACCTTACTCTTACTCATATTTACTCTCAACAATATATATATATATATATATATATATATATATATATATATATATATATATATATATATATATATATATTTTTTTTTTTTTTGCTTTGTCGCTGTCTCCCGCGTTTGCGAGGTAGCGCAAGGAAACAGACGAAAGAAATGGCCCAACCCACCCCCATGCACATGTATATACATACGTCCACACATGCAAATATACATACCTACACAGCTTTCCATGGTTTACCCCAGACGCTTCACATGCCTTGATTCAATCCATTGACAGCACGTCAACCCAGGTATACCACATTGCTCCAATTCACTCTATTCCTTGCCCTCCTTTCACCCTCCTGCATGTCCAGGCCCCGATCACTCAAAATCTTTTTCACTCCATCTTTCCACCTCCAATTTGGTCTCCCTCTTCTCCTCGTTCCCTCCACCTCCGACACATATATCCTCTTGGTCAATCTTTCCTCACTCATTCTCTCCATGTGCCCGAACCATTTCAAAACACCCTCTTCTGCTCTCTCAACCACGCTCTTTTTATTTCCACACATCTCTCTTACCCTTACGTTACTTACTCGATCAAACCACCTCACACCACACATTGTCCTCAAACATCTCATTTCCAGCACATCCATCCTCCTGCGCACAACTCTATCCATAGCCCACGCCTCGCAACCATACAACATTGTTGGAACCGCTATTCCTTCAAACATACCCATTTTTGCTTTCCGAGATAATGTTCTCGACTTCCACACATTCTTCAAGGCTCCCAGAATTTTCGCCCCCTCCCCTACCCTATGATCCACTTCCGCTTCCATGGTTCCATCCGCTGCCAGATCCACTCCCAGATATCTAAAACACTTCACTTCCTCCAGTTTTTCTCCATTCAAACTCACCTCCCAATTGACTTGTCAATTGACCCTCCTGCATGTTCAGGCCCCGATCACACAAAATCTTTTTCACTCCAACTTTCCACCTCCAATTTGGTCTCCCTCTTCTCCTCGTTCCCTCCACCTCCGACACATATATTCTCTTGGTCAATCTTTTCTCACTCATTCTCTCCATGTGCCCGAACCATTTCAAAACACCCTCTTCTGCTCTCTCAACCACGCTCTTTTTATTTCCACACATCTCTCTTACCCTTACGTTACTTACTCGATCAAACCACCTCACACCACACATTGTCCTCAAACATCTCATTTCCAGCACATCCATCCTCCTGCGCACAACTCTATCCATAGCCCACACCTTGCAACCATACAACATTGTTGGAACCACTATTCCTTCAAACATACCCATTTTTGCTTTCCGAGATAATGTTCTCGACTTCCACACATTCTTCAAGGCTCCCAGAATTTTCGCCCCCTCCCCCACCCTATGATCCACCTCCGCTTCCATGGTTCCATCCGCTGCCAGATCCACAGAGCATCTCTATCAACTCTATCATATGCCTTCTCCAGATCCATAAATGCTACAAACAAATCCATTTGCTTTTCTAAGTATTTCTCACATACATTCTTCAAAGCAAACACCTGATCCACACATCCTCTACCACTTCTGAAACCACACTGCTCTTCCCCAATCTGATGCTCTGTACATGCCTTCACCCTCTCAATCAATACCCTCCCATATAATTTCCCAGGAATACTGAAAAAACTTATACCTCTGTAATTTGGGCACTCACCTTTGTCCTCTTTGCCTTTGTACAATGGCACTATGCAGGCATTCTGCCAATCCTCAGGCACCTCACCATGAGTCATACATACATTAAATAACCTTACCAACCAGTCAACAATACAGTCACCCCCTTTTTTAATAAATTCCACAGCAATACCATCCAACCCCGCTGCCTTGCCAGCTTTCATCTTCCACAAAGCTTTTACTACCTCTTCTCTGTTTACCAAATCATTTTCCCGAACTCTCTCACTTTGAACACCACCTCGACCAAAACACCCTATATCTGCCACTCTATCATCAAACACATTCAACAAACCTTCAAAATACTCACTCCATCTCCTTCTCACATCACCACTACTTGTTATCACCTCCCCATTAGCCCCCCTGCACAGATATATACTGATGTATACATATATACACATGTACATATGCATACTTGCTGCCTTCAATCATTCCCATCACCACCCTGCCACACATGAAACAGCACCCTTCTATGCACGCGCAAGAGGTAGCGATAGGAAAAGAAAACAAAGGCCACATTCATTCACACTTAGTGTCTAGTTGTCATGTATAATGCACCTAAACCACAGCTCACTTTCCACATCCAGGCCCCACAGAACTTTCCATGGTTTACCCCAGACATTTCACATGCCCTGGTTCAATCCATTGACAGCACATTGACCACGGTATAGAACATCATTCCAATTCACTCTATTCCTTGCACGCCTTTCAACCTCCTGCATGTTCAGGCCCCGATCACTCAAAATCCTTTTCACTCCATCCTTCCACCTCCAATTTGGTCTCCCACTTCTCCTCATTCCCTCCACCTCTGACACATATATCTTCTTTGTCAATCTTTCCTCACTCATTCTTTCCATATGATCAAACCATTTTAATACACCCTCTTCTGCTCTCTCAACCACACTCTTTTATAACCGCACATCTCTCTTACCCTTTCATTACTTATTTGATCAAACCACTTCATACCACATATTGTCCTCAAACATTTCATTTCTAACACATCCATCCTCCTCTACACAATCTTATCTATAGCACATGCCTTGCAACCATATAACATTGTTTGAACCATTATTCCTTCAAACATACCCATTTTCCCTCTATGAGATAACGCTCTCGGCTTCCAAACATTCTTCAACACTTCCAGAAACTTCGCCCCCTCCCCCACCCTGTGACTCACTTCCATGGTTCCATCCACTGCCAAATACACTCCCATATATCTAAAACACTTCACTTCCTCCAGTTTTTATCCATTCAAACTTACCTCCCAATTAACTTGTCCCTCAATTCTACTGAGCCTAATAACCTTGCTCTTATTCACATCACTCTCAGCTTTCTTCTTTCACACACTTTACAAAACTCAGTCACCAGCTTCTGCAGTTTCTCACCTGAATCAGCAACCAGCGCTGTATCATCCGGGAACAACTGACTCACTTCCCATGCCCTCTCATCCACAACAGAGTGTACACTTGCCCCTCCCTCCAAAACTCTTGCATTCACCTCCCAAAAAACCCCATCCATACACAAATTAAACAACCATGGAAACATCATGCACCCCTGCTGCAAACAGACATTCACTGGGAACCAATCACTTTCCTCTCTTCCTACTCGTACACATGCCTTACATCCTTGATAAAAACTTTTCACTACTACTAGCAACTTACCTTCCACAAAGCATCTCTATCAACTCTATCATATGCCTTCTCCAGATTCATAAATGCTACATACAAATCCATTTGTTTTTCTAAGTATTTCTCACATACATAACTATGTTACCATTTTTAGATTGCATGATCCATACGGATAGAAATATGTTAAAGTCTAACACATACAGAAAACCCACCAAAGACTGTTCTTATATTCATTATTACGCAGCTGGATGTGAAAAGAGTCAAACCATCATCATTCCAGCTGATGTTCCTTACAACATTACATATATGCAGTATGGAATTTATTGATGGTGATGAGTTTGAGAAGTAATATTCTATTGGATGCATGTCAAAGTATCCTAGATCTTTCATTAATAAATCTCTCAAGTTGGCAAAGAAATAATTTTTAAAAAGGGATCCTCAAACCTTCCCTTAGTACCAAGAATCTTTTAGTTCTCCCTTTAAGTGATAATTTTATGTTACTCCCCATGTTCCTTAAATCCTTTACTGTAATCGTAGCTTTCAGCAATAATAATGCTATAAAGAACATCTTACTCAAACACTCATAAGAAAATTTTGCATGCTTTGTTTACAGAATCCTTTCTAAAATATATGTAATAGGTTATATATTGGGCAGGCTGGGGAGGAACTTTATGACAGACTTAAGCAACATAAATACAGAAAGCAAAAGTAAGGAATTTTGAGTAAAAAAAAGAAAAAAGAAAAAGAAAAGCAAAATTAAACTTACAATCATGTGCAATACAGGAAACTGTAATGTTAAGTGCTCATGCTGTTAACTCCATTCGTTTATGTACACATAGTCCCAAATTATTCACTTTAAAACCAACACAGTATCTAGTCAGTAGCATTTCATTTTTGGTCCTTGAACCAAGTCAACAGAGGTTGTAGTGTTTATTTGTCCACGCATATCAATTTCTGGCTATAAAGCTTTTTGTTAAAAGCAGCAGTTGCCAGTTTGCACTTTTCCAGAAGCCTTCCACTGAAATTCACTGGATAACAGTTTTTTCAGCAAAGCTACGTTTCTCGATTGCACAATGCAGGGTCATCTCCTGGCGTATTTCAACCAAAAAGTTTTCTTCTTACTGCTTGATTTTGTACCCAAAATCAATGCCATGATGAAGTCACTTCACTATTCTCCAACTCACTATCACCTCGCTCGATGATGCATAGCACAACATGTGATCAAATAATGGCAAGCCAAAACAATAAAACATAGGGTCAAAGGTCTCCCATGTGGGAGATGGCTGTAACATTTTGACCTTTTTCAAACTCATCCATTATAAACTGGTCGTCAAAATTTTTTTTCATACATATTCCCCATTTCCTGCTTCAGCGAGGTAGCATTAAGAACAGAGGACTAAGCCTTAGAGGGAATATCCTCATTTGGCTCCCTTCTCTGTTCCTTCTTTCGGAAAATTAAAATGGGGAGGATTCCCAGCCCCCGCTCCCTCCCTTTGTAGTTGCCTTTTACGACACACAAGGAATATGTGGGAAGTATTGTCTAAATGATTTTCCTAATTACATCACTTTTTATATCTTTTACATAGACATGATATATCACTTGTAATGGCGATATGAACATCTTCATTGATTTGTTACAGATTAGTAGCACTAAATTCTGCCTCACCCTCCTGTATGTTCAGGACCCGACCGCTCAAAATCTTTTTCACTTCATCCTACCACCTCCAATTTGGTCTCCTGCTTCTCCTTGTTCCCTCCACCTCTGACGTATATATCCTCTTTGTCAACCTTTCCTCACTCACCCTCTCCATATGTCCAAACCATTTCAACACACACTCTTCTGCTCTCTCAACCACACTCTTCAAATTTCCACACATCTCTCTTATCCTTTTATTACTTAATCGCTTATTACCTCACACCACATACTGACCTCAAACATTTTATTTCCAACATATTCATCCTCCTCTGTACAACCCTATCTATAGCCCATGCCTCACAACCATACAATATTGTTGGAACTACTATTCTTTCAAACATACCCATTTTTGCTCTTCGAGATAACGTTCTCTCCTTCCACACATTCTTCATCACTCCCAGAACCTTTGCCCCTCCCCATCCTGTGATTCACTTCTGCTTTCATGGGTCCATTCATTGCCAAGTCTACTCCCAGATATCTAAAACACTTCCCTTCCTCCAATTTTTCTCCATTCAAATTTACATCCCAATTAACTTGTCCCTTAACCCTGCTAAACCTAATAATCTTGCTCTTATTCACATTTACTCTCAACTCTCTCCTTTCACACACTTTTCCACACCGAGTCATCAACTTCTGCAGTTCCTCACACAAATCAACCACCAGTACCGTATCATCGGCAAACAACGACTGACTCACTTCCCAGGCCCCCTCATCCCCAACACCCCTGCCACAGATGAACATTCACTAGAAACCAATCACTCTTATCTCTTCCTACTCATACACATGCCTTACATCCTTGGCAAACTTTTCACAACTTCCAGCAGATTACCTTCCACACTATATACACTTACTACCTTCCACAAAGCATCTCTATCAACCCTATCATATGCCTTCTCCAGATCCAGAAATGCTACGTACAAATCCATCTGTTTTTCTGAGTATTTCTCACGTACATCCTTTACCACTTCTAGAACCACATTACTCCTCCCCAATCTGATGCCCTGTACATGCCTTCTCCCTATCAATCAATACTCTCCCATACAGTTTCCCAGGAATACTCACCAAACTTAAGCCTAAGTAGTCTGAATACTTACCTTATCCCCTTTGCCTTTGTACAATGGCACTATACATGCATTTTGCCAATCCTCAGGAAATTCACCATGATCCATACATACAACGAATTATCATTAGCAACCAATCAACAGCACAGTCACCCCCTTTCTTAATAAACGTCTGGTAATAAAAAGTGTGTGGTTGTAAGAGCAGAAGAGAGTGTTGAAATGGCTTGGACATATGGAGAGAATGAATGAGGAAAAACTGACAATGAGGAAACAAGTGTCAGAGGCGGAGGGAACAAGGAAAAGCTGGAGACCAAACTGGAGGTGGAAGGAAGGAGTGAAAAAGATTACGGGTGATCAGGGAATGAACATGCTGGAGGGTAAGAAGTGTGCATAGAATAGAGTTGGTTCACTTTCCCTCTTCTATAGGTAATACTTTGGTTTTTGCTCACGAGAGCTGGCTGCATGTGTGACCCCACCACCAGCTAGACCACGCAATACTTGGCAAGCTGCTGCATCACATGATTATTGTGTGGCTACTGGCAACTCATGGGTGGCCCATTTTGATGCCTGCTTCTTTCCCTACACATCAAAGCTTTGGACCTCAATCTTCTCATGTCTTTCCCAATAACTATGACCTGGCACATTTCAAAAGGAAGGTCTTTCACATCCTCAAAAATTCATGAATGCTCTCCCTTGCCTTTTCTTTATCCATTTCATAATTCTCTATATTTTTAACCAAAAATATCTTTATGATCAATTGGCTGCTCTGAATTTTGGACACATCCATATGATAAATGTCACATTAACACCATGCAGTCAATTTACAGAGTGAAATATGATCTGTTGAACTTGCTGTCTCAAGAGACAACAGTTTTCTATCAAGGTGGTTTTAAAAGTTACTATTCCATAAAAAACGAAGTCTAACCAGTAACACAACATGCTCTCAAAAATATACCTGTCCATGTTGAAAAAATTCCAAAAATAGGTATAGGCATCAAAGAGAAGTTCTACAGTAAAAGTAGAGAAGAAAATTGGAAAGAACAAATATCAGAAAGTAGTTAAGAACTCAGTAGGATGTCACAAACAAATGCAAGACAATGAAATGAAGATTGATACAATCATGTATGGGAAATACCAAGCATTGTATCTGCACAAACAAACACTTATACACTGTTAAATTATGGTACGAGTCATGCCATTTAAAGCCTCAAGTTAAGTCTTTACCATGAGATGTACACACCCTAGCTGCACATACATACCTGACTGCCTGCAGCCGCCATAAATGCATTTCTGTTGAGGTAGTTGCATTCCATGGGTAGCAAGCCCAGCTCGCTGTGCTTCTTGACTAACTTGCGAAGCTCTGTTATCAAGTCATGTGTGATCCTCTGATTCTCTGGTGGCTCCCTGTTGAAGAATAACTGATAAAAGAGACTCATTTCTTCACTGCATAGGGTTGTAAGCTGTTAAAAGCCATGGCATTGTCCTTACACACTTGATGGAAACTTGCATATTTAAAAGCAATGCACTTAAAGAATAGAAGTTCCATACATCAGAATACACCAATCTGCCAACAGCTTGCAGCACTGCTGTGGCCCAAAAGTGTTAACCCCAGTGTCTGTCATATATCAACCTTAGATACTAAGAAAAAATAATTTGGAAAGGGGATTGGCTTCTAATAAAGGAGGCTAATGAATGTGTTCTAGACAGTCCTCTTCACTCTATGAAGCCATCAGATGGCAAGCAATAAAAATAAAAAAAGAAATAAAAAAGTCATTATTTCCCATGATAATATAAATACCAATTACTGTCAAACAAGTCAGTACAAGCCAGGTCCAATAGTTTACATCAGAAATGGTGGTGAAAAAAGGTGTAGGCACCTATCATGATTTTGTTTACAAATTTGCCTCATGTGTTCTACTTCAATGTTACTATCTGTGAAGACAAGGTCTGGTAACGATAGTGTGTCAGTCCCTCTGACACTATGGTTAGTCATATGGTGATACAGGAATTCTCCTGGATTCATTTTAAGAATTTGCATCTCCATGACCCTCTATATTGATGCAAATTCAAATCCTCCCAAAGTAATTCCTTGTGATGAAATCCCTTCTTACTAGGATTTCTCTTTGAGAAGTGTGTGGTTGTTCCTTTGCTGTTTTCACTAAGCTGTGTAATGTTTCTGAATCACTGGTATATCTTGGAGGGTTGTAAATCATTAGTACCTCTAAATTCATCTTTCCAACAGTTACTCTTCACATCATATAGAGCATTGCCTAAATGGGCTCTCAAAATATTTCCTGAAATTTGAAGTTTCCTCTCACCAATCATTCCCAGTCCCCATACCCATGTATCTTCCCAAACACTACTTGCTGTTGTGCATCCCCCAGGACAAACTGTTCTACTGTTGTGCATCCCCCAGGACAAACTGTTCTAGACATAGTGATCCCCAACCTTTTTCTATAAAAGTTGGCCTTATCAAATGGTCAAATCAGTGATGATGGCTGTTCCCTGAAACATGTGACAATAAAGATAAATGCGAGGAATACTGCCTTTAGATGTAGGAATATACAACAATACATCTCTAACTGAAATCATTCACATTCATTATGAATCATTAGGTTTAACACTGGCAAAAAAAATTAAGCAAACTATCCAGTTCAAAGGAAGGAGTAGCACTACTCCTGAAACAAGAGTGGTGGGAGTATGTGATAGAGTTTACGAAAGTAAACTCTAGATTGATATGGGTACAACTGAAAGTGGATGGAGAGAGATGGGTAATCACTGGTGCCTATGCACCTGGGCATGAGAAGGAACATCATGAGAGGCAAGTGTTTTGGGAGCAACTGAGTGAGTGTGTTAGCAGTTTTGATGCACGAGAGCGGGTTATAGTAATGGGTGATTTGAATGCAAAGGTGAGTAATGTGGCAGTTGAGGGAAAAATTGGTGTACATGAGGTGCTCAGTGTTGTAAATGGAAATGGTGAAGAGCTTATAGGTTTCTGTGCTGAAAAAGGACTAGTGATTGGGAATACCTGGTTTAAAAAGAGAGATATACATAAGTATACATATGTGAGTAGGAGAGATGGCCTGAGAGCGTTATTGGATTATGTTTTAATTGATAGGCACATGAAAGAGAGACTTTTGGATGTTAATGTGCTCAGAGGTGCAACTGAAGGGATGTCTGATCATTATCTTGTGGAGGCGAAGGTGAAGATTTGTAGAGATTTTCAGAAAAGAAGAGAGAATGTTGGAGTGAAGAGAGTGGTGAGAGTAAATGAGCTTGAGAAGGAAACTTGTGTGAGGAAGTACCAGGAGAGACTGAGTACAGAATGGAAAAAAGTGAGAGCAAATGACATAAGGGGAGTGGGAGAGGAATGGGATGTATTTAGGGAAGCAGTGATGGCGTGTGCAAAAGATGCTTGTAGCATGAGAAGCATGGGAGGTGGGCAGATTAGAAAGGGTAGTGAGTGGTGGGATGAAGAAGTAAGATTATTAGTGAAAGAGAAGAGATAGGCATTTGGATGATTTTTGCAGGGAAATAATGCAAATGGCTGGGAGATGTATAAAAGAAAGAGGCAGGAGGTCAAGAGAAAGGTGAAAGAGGTGAAAAAGAGGGCAAATGAGAGTTGGGATGAGAGAGTATCATTAAATTTTTGGGAGAATAAATATATGTTTTGGAAGGATGCAAATAAAGTGCATAAGATAAAAGAACAAATGGGAACATCGGTGTTGGGGGGTAATGGGGGAGTAATAACAAGTAGTGGTGATGTGAAGAGATGAAGTGAGTATTCTGAAGGTTTGTTGAATGTGTTAGATGATAGAGTGGCAGATATAGGGTGTTCTGGTCAAGGTGGTGTGCAAAGTGAAAGGGTTAGGGAGAATGGTTTGGTAAACAGACAAGAGGTAGTGAAAGCTTTGTGGAAGATGAAAGCCGGCAAGGCGGCAGGTTTGGATGGCATTGCAGTGGAATTTATCAAAAAAGGGGGTGACTGTTGATGACTGGTTGGTGAGGATATTCAATGCATGTATGGCTCATGGTGAAGTGCCTGAGGATTGGTGGAATGCATGCGCAGTGCCATTGTACAAAGGCAAAGAAGATAAAGGCAAGTGTTCAAATTACAGAGGTACAAGTTTGTTGAGTATTCCTGGGAAATTATAAGGGAGGGTATTTATTGAGAGGGTCAAGGCATATACAGGCCATCAGACTGGGGAAGAGCAGTGTTGTTTCAGAAGTGGTGGGGGATGTGTCGATCAGTGTTTGCCTTGAATAATGTATGTGAGAAATACTTAGAAAAACAAATGGATTTGTAAGTAGCATTTATGGATCTGGAGAAGGAATATGATTGAGTTGATAGAGATTCTCTGTGGAAGGTATTAAGAGTATATGGTGTGGGAGGCAAGTTGTTAGAAGCAGTGAAAAGTTTTTATCAAGGATGTAAGGCTTTTGTACAAGTAGGAAGAGAGGAAAGTGATTGGTTCTCACTGAATGCTGGTTTGCGGCAGGGGTGTGTCATGTCTCCATGGTTGTTTAATTTGTTTATGGATGGGGATGTTAGGGAGGTGAATGCAAGAGATTTGGACAGAGGGGCAAGTATGCAGTCTGTTGTGGAAGAGAGGGCTTGGGAAATAAGTCAGTTGTTGTTCGCTAATGGTACAGCGCTGGTGGCTGATTTGGGTGAGAAACTGCAGAAGCTGGTGACTAAGTTTGGTAAAGTGCGTGAAAGAAGAAAGTTGAGAGTGAATGTGAATAAGAGCAAGGTTATTAGGTACAGTAGGGTTGAGGGACATGTCAATTGGGAGGTAAGTTTGAATGGAGAAAAACTGGAGGAAGTGAAGTGTTTTAGATATCTGGGAGTGGATTTGGCAGCAGATGGAACCATAGAAGAGGAAGTGAGTCACAGGGTGGGGGAGGGGGTGAAGGTTCTGGGAGCACTGAAGAATGAGGGGAAGACAAGAACATTATCTTGGAAAGCAAAAATTGGTATGTTTGAAGGAATAGTGGTTCCAATAATGTTATATGGTTGCAAGGCATGGGCTATAGATAGGGTTGTGCAAAGGAGGGTGGATGTGTTGGAAATGAGATGTTTGAGAACAATATGTGGTGTGAGGTGGTTTGATCAAGTAAGTAATGAAAGGGTAAGAGATGTGTGGTAATAAAAAGAGTGTGGTTGAGAGAGCAGAAGAGGGTGCATTGAAATGGTTTGGTCATTTGGAAAGAATGAGTCAGTAAAGATCGACAAAGAGGATATGTGTCAGAGGTGGAGGGAATGAGGAGAAGTCGGAGACCAAATTGGAGGTGGCAGGATAGAGTGAAAAAGATTTTGAGCGACTGGGGCCTGAACATGTAGGAGGATGAAAAGTGTGCAAGGAATAGAGCGAATTGGAACAATGAGGTATAGCGAGGTTGACGTGCTGTCAATGGATCGAACTAGGGCATGTGAAGCATCTGGGGCAAACCATGGAAAGTTTTGTGAGGGGCTGGATGTGGAAAGGGAGCTGTGGTTTCGGTGCATTATACATGACAGCTAGAGACTGAGTGTGAATGAATGTGGCCTTTGTTGTCTTTTCCTAGAGCTACATTGCGCACGTGCGGGGGGAAGGGGGTGTCACTTCATGTGTGGCAGGGTGACACATGAATAAATTTAGGCAGCAAGTATGAATCATGTACATGTGTATATATGTATATGTCTGTGTATGAATATATATGTACACGTTGATGTGTATAGGTATATGTGCGTGTGTGGACGTGTCTGTATATACGTGTGAATGTACGTGTTGGGACATTCTTTCGTCTGTTTCCTTGCACTACCTCGCTAACACGGGAGACAGCGACAAAGTATAATAAAAAACAATTATAATCTAGTTCATGAACATAAACTTTTAACTTTAATTCTCTTATCATGAAGAAAGAATAGTTTAAAATTTCAAAACCAAATGTGATTAGACTTCAAGATACCCAAACAAAGACACAAAAATATAACAAAATGAAATAAAACTAAAATTTACTAGAAACAGTTGCACCGAATGAAACTAAAACAGCAGCCAAATTTTCCCACTTCAGTCTAAATATCTAGCCAACTTATATCAATGTAGCTCACAAGGGTCTCTTCCATTGATTAGTATGTGCATGAAAAAAATCTCCCTCATCACAACCTCCATAATTTGTGCACAGCCATCCACTTGAAGTTTGTGCATACATGGCAACCCCACAGAAAATACAGGGATTGTTGGATGACCTAATCTGTTGAGGGTAACACTTACCAAATGATTTTGTAGAATTTGTAAAGAGCTAGGACCTAACAGTTCTTCAACATTTTTAGCACAAAAAAGATGGCCAAAAGTTCAGCTGTTTATATAGAATTATATATTTTGTTGCTTAGATGGTGACAGACTTGAGTGAGAAACTCCAGGTGGTGGTAGTTGACTATGAGGTTCTGTATGAAAGGAGGAAGCTGGAAATCAAAGTGAATTAAGAGTAAGGTTTGAGGTTTAGTAGGGCCGATTTGAGTGCAAGTTTGAATGGAGAAAACCTGGAGAAATTAGAGTGTTCTTGATACTAGGGATAGGGAGTGTACATGGCAGCAGATGGAACCATGAAGGAAGAAGTTAGCCATACGGAGAGTAAGAGGACAAATTTTCTGGGTGCACTGGAGAATGTGTGAAAAGGAAGCAGAGATTTACATTTGATGGTACTGTAATCCCAATGGTTATGTATGAAAGCAAAATGTAGGTCCTTAACACAAAGAAAAGAAAAGGGAAGATATGTTGGAAATGAAAAGCTTGAGAACAAAATTGGTGAGAAGGGTTGATCGTGTATGGAATGATGGACTACAAGAGAGGTGTGGTAGCAAGCTAAGTATGACTGAGAAAGCTGAACATTGTATTCATATAATGTAGTCAGGGTAAATCGAACCTTGGTCCAAGAAGCTTGACCGCAGATGGTAAATGCAAATTTGCGGGAACTTTGCATGATAAATGGGTATGTGCAAATAAGAAAATATACCATATCAGAAATTCATTTTCTTTTATAAGTTTGAGACTGAGAAATAATTTCTGCCAAGTACAAATCATGACAAAGAAAAAGTAGGTTCTGTTAGCACAGGGCAACACACAAAAATCCTTACCTGATGTCCAGATTGAGGTTGCCCGAGGAGGGACAGGTGCGCATGATTTCTGCAAGCATGGCCACCCATGGTTCACTGTCAACTACTGCCACCTCAAGGATTTCCTCTAGCTCTGACCGCCACTGTTAGAACAACAAAAAAGCTAGTTTTTGGATAGGAACAGCTACATGTCCCCTACTTCTAAGTGATTATGAGAATCTAAATGCCTTTATTACAACAAACACCTAACAGATGCATGTTCCCTACTTCTAGGTGATTATGAGAATTTAAATGCCTTTAAAACATCAAACACTTATTTCTTTACCTTAAGGAAAGATTTCCAATTTTCATCATCACTGTCATCCAAAAACACCAATAATGAAGCAGTAAAATAAATTTCTTCCATTATGGTAACTGGGTGAATGTGACTACCAGTCATGACATGCCACACCAAATCTCAAAGTAGAGACAGCTTTAGAATGGACTGCACCAGTCACAAGAAACACTTATTCTCAAATATAAACAACTGTACCTATAATCATAAATTCACAAAACTTTATGGTTATGACTGCTAGTTCGAGAACCCCTACATATCAGTACAATACAAGAAAATGTCACTGCCACAAGATACAACATTTATTCTCAGGCAGAGCCAATTGTCTTCTAAACAAGCTCATAAAGTATGCCTCTGACTGCCAGCCACAGGACCAATGTTTTGTAGAGCCTACTAAAGGTTGAATATCACTTATCTGAAATGCCTGGGACCAGAAGTGTTTTGGATTTTTTGGGGGGCGGGGATTTTGGAATATTTGCATAGACATAATGAGATATCTTGGGGATGGGATCCCAAGCCTACACACAAAATCCATTTATGTTTCATATACACCTTATACACATAACCTGAAGGTAATTTATACAATATTTCTAAAATTTTTGCGCTTGAAACGAAGTTTATGTACCACTGAATCATCAGAAAGCTAAGGTGATACAAACTCACCTGCCCATCTGGACAATCTGTGGTTGTTTGGCATCACCTTCATTCCTGTCTCTGAATTCATATGCTATTGACAAGCAATCATTTACTTACACAAATTTAATTATAAGTACTTAACAGTAAAACAAATATGAAAAAACATTAATACAATGAAAAATCATATGTTTAGGGTAACTAAGTAGCCTCAGCAGAATACCTGTATCAGCTGTTAAACAATAACAAACAATGGCAGGTTTTCAGTTTCCACCTATGATGCTGTGTTTTGATTATATATTATAGCACATTGTATCTGCAAGAGTTTTGGAAAAAGGGGTAAGTATGCAGTCTGTTGTGGATGAGAGAGCTTGGGAAGTGAGTCAGTTGTTGTTCGCTGATGATACAGCGCTGGTGGCCGATTCATATGAGAAACTGCAGAAGCTGGTGACTGAGTTTGGTAAAGTGTGTGAAAGAAGAAAGTTAAGAGTAAATGTGAATAAGAGCAAGGTTATTAGGTACAGTATGGATGAGGGTCAAGTCAATTGGGAGATAAGTTTGAATGGAGAAAAACTGGAGGAAGTAAAGTGTTTTAGATATCTGGGAGTGGATCTGGCAGCGGATGGAACCATGGAAGCGGAAGTGAATCATAGGGTGGGGGAGGGGGCGAAAATCCTGGGAGCCTTGAAGAATGTTTGGAAGTCGAGAACATTATCTCGGAAAGCAAAAATGGCTATGTTTAAAGGAATAGTGGTTCCAACAATGTTGTATGGTTGTGAGGCGTGGGCTATGGATACAGTTGTGCGCAGGAGGGTGGATGTGCTGAAAATGAGATGTTTGAGGACAATATGTGGTGTGAGGTGGTTTGATCGAGTAAGTAATAACAGGGTAAGAGATGTGTGGAAATAAAGAGTGTGGTTGAGAGAGCAGAAGAGGGTGTTTTAAAATGGTTTGGGCACATGGAGAGAATGAGTGAGGAAAGATTGACCAAAAGGATATATGTGTCGGAGGTGGAGGGAACAAGAAGTGGGAGACCAAATTGGAGGTGGAAAGATGGAGTGAAAAAGATTTTGAGTGATCGGGGCCTGAACATGCAGGAGGGTGAAAGGCAGGCAAGGAATAGAGTGAACTGGATCTATGTGGAATACCCGGGTCAACGTGCTGTCAATGGATTGAATCAGGGCATGTGAAGCGTCTGGGGTAAACCATGGAAAGTTCTGTGGGGCCTGGATGTGGAAAGGGAGCTGTGGTTTTGGTGCATTATTACATGACAGCTAGAGACCGAGTGTGAATGAATGTGGCCTTTGTTGTCTTTTCCTAGCAAGCGCTACCTCGCACACATGAGGGGGAAGGGGGGTGTTATTCCATGTGTGGCAAGGTGGCGATGGGAATAAATAAAGGCAGACAGTATGAATTATGTACATGTGTATATATGTATATGTCTAAGTGTGTATATATATGTGTACATTGAGATGTATAGGTATGTATATTTTGCATGTGTGGACGTGTATGTATATACATGTGTATGGGGGAGGGTTGGGCCATTTCTTTCGTCTGTTTCCTTGCGCTACCTCGCAAACGCGGGAGACAGCAACAAAGCAAAATAATAATAATAAAACATTGTATCTTATCTTTTAGGTTTTATTTGAGAAATAAAAACAAGCATTTAGTTTTAAATGATTAGCTGTAAATGTAATGAAAGCTGAAAAAAATTTCAGTGCAATAATGTTGAGAGTCATGTTACACTCAAACATGGCATTTTAAACAGAGATGAAATTCAGACTTTGCATAAAAATCTTATGCACTTACCAAAAGACTTGATATCTGCTTACAAAAGAAGATAAATGCAGCAACAAATATTAGAACTACATATGGCCTGAGAAACTTGAAGGGGCCACTGCATCACTGTTGACATCATCATGAGAAGGAACATGATAAACGGAACATCAAAAGTCTGTTGGATGGCGTTTCTAAATGTTTCCTCCAGAGTCATCTGCCTCATTAACAATGTATCTTGTCTTAGAGGTCTCTCTTTGATTTTATAAACTGATATGATTTCTTGTTCTGCTGCTCTAGACCTTCAAAAAGTCTATCACACATTTTCACCATGTCATCGATAGGCACTTTTGCTGCAGTGTTAACAAAGTTATCTTCATCATCTCTATAATCACAATCACCTCGATTCTGAACCATTTCAGGTATTTCACTACTGGTCAGTGAATGAACAAATGAAGCCTCATTATTGGTTAAAAACTTCTTTGATATCCACTTCTGCGAGCTTACTGATCGACTCTAGTGGCTTTTTTGACATTTCTAATAATATCTTTATACCACATAGCAGAAAATAAGCAAAAAACATTTAGTAATGCACATTGGTCTGGTGGTGACAATGGTTTGTAACAAATTGGCACCAACAGTGTCAGAGCCCAGCATGGGCAAATGAAGTAATGTGCGGAATCTTCCACTTGTAATGTCCTGTCGCCACTCAAATAGTACCGGATTTTAGATTTTTGGATTAGGGTTGCTCAGCCTGCATTCCAACTTTCAGTAAAATGTAAGACAAGAGACACTTTAGCAAAGTTTTTAGATAACGCCAAATCTTCCTTACGTGAGAGTAAAATGCATAATTCTTAATGACAATGTCCAAGGAGATGGGACAAGTTCTCCGGAGTAGCTAGCAGTCTCTTATCTTACATCAAACTGTAAAGCTCTGGCCACCACTATCACAGCAATAGCATCACTTCTCAAAAGCATCCAGCTGTTCCTCTAAATAAATGCAAGAATTACTGCTCTGATCATAATGGCAAAAAACCTAACACTGTTTTCTTGGAACTGTCATCCTTTCATGAATTAATAAGCTTTAATAATGTATCAATTTGCTCAAATGGTAACTTACTTCTGTTAAGATTCTAAATCTATGCCATGTGCATACTGCTACCAGCAGCAACTCTGTATTCAAACCAGCTGCAACAATTATATTTGGGTACTGTTCAAAGCAATAGTGTAACTAGTTTTTCATGTTACAGTATGGATGAGAAGTGTAAATTCTGGAGAATGGAAAACCATTTCTTTAACATAGGCAGAGCCCTATGAAAATTTGAGAAAGAATTTGAAAGGCAATGTTTACCCCCACCAAAATGAGGTGCATCTAAGATTTACCGCTATAACCATTATCCTCACTTTTTTCAATAATCATCTGCCTTAGACCTGTTACAGTCCAAAATCAAGAAATTGCTTTTTGATAAGGAAAGAGAAGAGGGGAAGGGAAAATAATTGGGTGTTTACTGGGCTCTGCCTCTTGTTAAGAAACTTTTCTACCCTTCAAATACCTAAATTCCCACCTGCAGACCTAACTTTGTGAGGACCTCAGAGCACATCAACATGCTGAGATAGTATTTAAATATAATCAAATAGATATATGAAATTAGAAAAGTTTTGAAGACTTTGGAGACAGCAGAAATGAGAGCCATACTGCAATATAGTTAGAGGGGTTAAAGTGGTCTCCTTTCATAGGGCTGGGCAGCAGCAAGGGATGCTTCCATGAGGAGGGAAAAGTCTGCATCTTTAGACAAGGGTTAAATAAGCATGCAAGAATCTGAACCAGCTCAAAGGCTAACTCCTTTCATGACTCAAGGAGATATGCCATCTGGGCCATACATCTTGTTCACCTTAAGATAGGAGAATACTGAGAAGACCCTGCATACAAATACAAATGGCATTAAGTCAATGTGGAGAGATGACAGCAACGGATTAGAAACAAAATCATCCAAAATTTGATCAGAGGAAAATGTGACTCAAAAGAGCAGCTGTAACAGCTGAAGAGTTACCAATATATTACTCATGTTGAAAGAGATAAGTAGAGGTGATCAAGGACAAAACTGTTTTTAATAGTAGTTGTCAAATTAATACTTGCTGCCTTTATTCACTCCCACCTCCACCCCGACACACATGAAATGACAACCCCCTCCCCTCACACGCATTCGAGGTAGCGCTAGAAAAAGACAACAAAGGCCACATTCGCTCACACTCAGTCTCTAGCTGTCACGTATAATGCACCGAAACCACAGCTCCCTTTCCACATCCAGGCCCCACAGAACTTTCCATGGTTTACCCGACTCTTAACATGCCTTGGTTCAATCCATTAACAGCACATCGACCCCGATATACCGCATCGCTCCAATTAACTCTATTCCTTGCACGCCTTTCACCCTCCTGCATGTTCAGGCCCCGATCACTCAAAATCTTTTTCATTCCATCCTTCCACCTCCAATTTGGTCTCCCACTTTTCATTCCCTCCACCTCTGACACATATATCCTCTTGCTCAATCTTTCCTCACTTGTTCTCTCCATATGCCCAAATCATTTCAAAACACCCTCTTCTGCTCTCTCAACCACACTATTCTTATTACCACACATCTCTCTTACCCTTTCATTACTTACTCCATCAAACCAACTCACACCACATATTGTCCTCAAACATCTCATTTCCAACACATCCACCCTCCTCCGCACAACCCTATCTATAGCCAAAGCCTCGCATCCATATGACATTGTTGGAACCACTATTCCTTCAAACATACCCATTTTTGCTTTCCGAGATAATGTCCTCGCCTTCCACACATTCTTCAATGCTCCCAGAATTTTCGCTCCCTCCTCCACCCTGTGACTCACTTCCGCTTCCATGGTTCCATCCACTGCCAAATCCATCCCCAGATATCTAAAACACTTCACTTCCTCCAGTTTTTCTCCATTCAAACTTACCTCCCGAGTGACTTGTCCCTCAACCCTACTGTCCCTAATAACCTTGCTCTTATTCATATTTATTCTCAGCTTTCTTCTTTCACACACTTTACCAAACTCAGTCACCAACTTTTGCAGTTTCTCACCCGAATCAGCCACCAGTGCTGTATCATCAGAGAACAACAACTGACACTTCCCAAGCCCTTTCATCCACAACATACTGCGTACTTGCCCCTTTCTCCAAAACTCTTGCATTCACCTCCTTAACAACCCCATCCATAAACAAATTAAACAACTGTGGAGACATCATGCACACCTTCCACAAACTGACATTCACTGAGAGCCAATCACTTTCCTCTCTTCCTACTTGTAAACATGCCTTACATCCTCACTGCTTCTAGCAACCTGTCTCCCACACCATATACTCTTAATACCTTCCACAAACCATCTTAATCAACTCTATCATATGCCTTCTCCAGATACATAAATGCTACATACAAATCCATTAGCTTTTTGAAGTATTTTTCACATACATTCTTCAAAGCAAACACCTGATCCACACATCCTCTTCCACTTCTGAAACCACAAAGCTCTTCCCCAATCCCTTCACCCTCTCAATCAATACCCTCCCACATAATTTCCCAGGAATACTCAACAAATTTATACCTCTGTAATTTGAACACTCACCTTTATCCCCTTTACCTTTGTACAATGGCACTATGCATGCATTCTGCCAATCCTCATGCACTTCACCATGAGCCATACATACACTAAATATCCTCATCAACCAGTCAACAACACAGTCAACCCCATTTTAATAAATTCCACTGCAATACCATCCAAACCCACCGCCTTGCCGGCTTTCATCTTCCACAAAGCTTTCCCTACCTCTTCTCAGGTTACCAAATCATTCTCCCTGACCCTATCACTTTGCACACCACCTCGACTACAACACCCTATATCTGCCACTCTATCATTAAACACATTCAGCAAACCTTCAATATACTCACTCCATCTCCTTCTCACATCACCACTACTTGTTATCACCTCCCCATTAGCCCCCTTCACCGATGTTCCCATTTGTTCTCTTGTCTCATGCACTTTATTTACCTCCTTCCAAAACATCTTTTTATTCCCCCTAAAATCTAATGATACTCTCTCACCCCAACTCTCATTTGCCCTCTTTTTCACCTCTTGCACCTTTCTCTTGACCTCCTGCCTCTTTCTTTTATACATCTCCCACTCATCTGCAGTATTTCCCTGCAAAAATTGACCAAATGCCTCTCTCTTCTCTTTCACTTATAATCTTACTTCTTCATCCCACTACTCACTAACCTTTCTAATCTGCCCACTCCCATCTTTCTCATGCCACAAGCATCTTTTGCACAAGCCATCACTGCTTCCCTAAATACATCCCATTCCACCCCCACTACCTTGATGTCATTTACTCTCACCTTTTTCCATTCTGCACTCAGTCTCTTCTGGTACTTCCTCACACAAGTCTACTTCCCAAGCTCGCTCACTCTCACCACTCTCTTCACCCCAACAATCTCTCTTCTTTTCTGAAAACCTCTGCAAATCTCCACTTTTGCCTCCACAAGATAATGATCAGACACCTCAGCACATTAACATCCAAAAGTCTCTCTTTCATGCGCCTATCAATTTACACGCAATCTAATAACGCTCTCTGGCCATCTCTCCTACATACATACGTGTACTTATTCATATCTCTCTTTTTAAACCAGGTATTCCAAATCACCAGTCCTTTTTCAGCACATAAATCTACAAGGTCTCCACCATTTCCAACACTAAACACCACATGCACACGAATTATTCCCTCAACTGCCACATTACTCACCTCTGCATTCAAATCAACCATCACTATAACTCAGTCTCGAACATCAAAACCGCTAACACACTCACTCAGCTGCTCCCAAAACATTTGCCTCTCATGATCTTTCTTCTCATGCCCAGGTGCATATGCACCAACAATCACCCATTTCTCTCCATCCACTTTCAGTTTTACCCATATTAATCTAGAGTTTACTTTCTTACACCACTCTATCACATACTTCCACAACTCCTGTTTCAGGAGTAGTGCTACTCCTTCCTTTGCTCTTGTCTTCTCACCAACCCCTGACTTTACTCCCAACACATTCCCAAACCACTCTTCCCCTTTACCCTTGAGCTTCGTTACACGCAGAGCCAAAACATTCAAGTTCCTTTCCTCAAACATACTACCTGTCTCCCCTTTTTCCTCATCTTGGTTACATCTACACACATTTAGTCACCCCAATCTGAACCTTCGAGGAGAATGAGCACTCCCCACGTGACTCCTCCTTCTGTTTCCCCTTTTAGAAAGTTAAAATACAAGGAGGAGAGGGTTTCTAGCCCCTTGCTCCCGTCCCCTTTAGTTGCCTTTTTCGACACAGGAATGCGTGGGAAGTATTCTTTCTCCCCTATCCCCAGGTATAGTACTATAGATACGTTTAAGAATAGGCTAAAGAATGGATGTTAGCAGGAGTGGCCTTTCTACATCTGTTCTTGGCAATACCTTGCTAATGCAGAAAAGTGATCAAGTAAAAAAAAAAAAAAAAAAAAAAAAAAAAAAAAGACTCGATAAATATTTTGCAAGTTCAAGACTAACATCATTTGTCCTTTCTAAGTCACAGTGACATTTTGAAAGGTTTTCTCTCAGAATTACTTGTATGCCTTCCTACTTCTACGACTGTAATCTTTGAGTTTCTCATATTTTCTACTATCACACAGTCTCAAAGAAACCTACTGGTTAGCTGCTGTTTGAATTCTTTTGTAGTCCTCTGTAAGTGTTGTGTTATACATGGAGAGTGTGCGAGTTTATGGAGTGAATGCCATCAAACCATGTGTCAGGCAAAAAGAGCAAAAAAAAAGAGTGACTTTGATTAGGATGAGGTATGGTACAAAAGACACAGTGCTGGCTCAATGCACCACTATCACTAACCCTTTCATATTCATATGGTAGTACTTACTGGATGGTCGATGCCTGTTATCTATTGCTCAGTGTCAAGTACAACACAATGCCAACCTCATCCTATCCAATGAGAAATTTCTTAAGACAACCATGGTAGAAGCTACTATCCATACATGAAGGGCTCTAACAGACAGCCCCAGCTAAGATAAAATACTTAATCCCTTGGCAGTAAGATGAATTTCCAGATACATTTCCAAAAAGTGTAAATCCTCTAGCAAAACATAAAAAAATCAATGGTCCATTTTTCCTACTTTTTATCAATGCAAAACCATAGGTGTGTTTGTGTGTGTGTATCCTTGAAATTAAGGTGTGGTATATGTACAAGGTCAATAGATGGACAACAAATATAAAACTATCCCCATAGCACAAATAAACAGTAATGACAAGTTAAAACACTACAAAATGTATACAAAGCAGAACAACCAACTGTAAACAACAAAGGATACACAATACAGGACACTAAATATATACAGAACAATGTGAAGAAAAAACAACCCTACACAAGCAGTATATACCAGTAAACATATACTACTTAGTGTGCTATAAAATAGTGTCATGACATACACAAGCAAGTATTAAACAAAAGTATACACTATACAGTAAAGAAAAAACAACCCTACACAAGCAGTATATACCAGTAAACATATACTACTTAGTGTGCTATAAAATAGTGTCATGACATACACAAGCAAGTATTAAACAAAAGTATACACTATACAGTATACCAGTGTACAATACATGAATATACATACAATAGTAAACTACAAAAAGAAATAATCGCCCTGACCATACACACCTGGCACACATGACATGTATATAAACAACCAAGCACATCTGACACACAGCAAAATAAACAAATTCAGTACATATAACACAACCCTGTACATGCTACACAAACATACATCTTACACATCAGTAAATCAGAGACCTTAAAACACACACACACACACACACACACACACACCTGTACACACAACCCAGCTATACACCGAAGTACACTTCAAACTCCACATACAATCCAGCCCAACACCCAGATTCACTTCAGACCTAACATACACCCCTGCAAACATGACACAGCACTGTAACTTAATCATATAATACTTAACATACAACATATAAACACTAGTACATACATCCCCTCTATACACTATAGTATGTTAAAGGCCCAGCACAAACACATATACATCAGTACAAATAACCCTAAAATACATTCCAGTACACTATAGACCCAGTACAAAAACATTATCAATACAGTATAAACCCAACCATACAACCCAGTACACACACACACACAACCCTACCATACATCCTAGAACACTAAAGGCGAAGTGCAAATACATACAAACCAGCACACAGAGCCCAACCATACATCCCAATACACAAAAGACCCAGTACAAACACAACACAAAAGACCCAGTACAAACACACCACAACACAAAACCCCACTAAACACCTTACAGCTCATGACCCGGTACACCACTATACAAAACCCCACCATACACCTTCCATCTCAATACACTTAACATACACCGTAAGTACACACAACCCCAATGTGGCAACCTAACTATACTTTCAGTTACACCCACAGTACACCTTACATCCCAATATATTACAACGCACACCAGTACAAACAACTCAGCCATACATCGTACATCCCATTACACAAGACCCAAAATGTTACGACCCGACATATGTAAAACCTCAGATAATGTATATTTAAATAGACGCAGAGTGAATAAATAAATAAACATCCGAACAACCCATCTATATAAACACAAGTCCATTAGATATCCATCATGCACACCAATACATAAAACCCAGCTATACATCTTCCAACCCACTACACTATAAAGGACCAACATGCACAAACCAGTACAAACGCACCTCTACACCTTCCTCATATAACAACCACATTAACTCTTTCAATCTTCTTCCACCCTAAGGGATCAGAAGCCATGACGGCCCCACCTCCCTCACACAGTCACAGACGCACTCAGACACATGCACTCACACTCCCGTACCTCAGAACACTGGGCTAGACTCACCTCCTCTACTATGCGCTTAGGGGTGTGGAAGAAAGATAGCAAAAGTTTCAGTTTGACTTGTGTTTGAAGCTCAACGAAACACTCCTTTATGTTCCTGAGCACTTCAACGTTCAACTGTGCACAGATTGAACCTTCTGACCAGGTGTCGGCGGATGTTCCCAGTTTATTGTGGAGCCACAGCGAAATATCGCTGTCCCTAGCAGCCGCCATTGTGGGTGTCCCATCTATGACGTCATAACCAAACCAGTAGCCATATTGACAACGTCACAACCCGGTATTTTTGAACTTTAATTATATTCCTACCGTATGCACCCTCCTGAGCCCTTTTTCCAACTTAGATTTCATAAAAAGATAATAAAATGCTATGAAAGAACAACGAATCTATTTTGGAAACTACTAAGCAATTCGATGAATCGTATTAAACTACCCTGAGTCATAGACCAAATTGATTTCACACCTGCATATTTTGTGCTTTTACGTAATTTTTCTAAGTTTCTCGTATATAACTTTGTGCATTGAGAGAAATATAGAGGTTCTAATATATCTAAATGGCAACTTTAAATGTAGATAACAGGGTTCTCTTACCTAACCTAGGTTTGATTTGTTATCGAACAACCCGTGACAAAAGAATGTGTTACGAGAAATATCTTAACAACTGCAGAAGGTGGACAAGACTGTGCAACTGGTGGTTATCATTTGACGCTGATGTAATTAATGATCCTGGTAATCAACAGCCCTATAGCTCAAGTAACGAATTAACCAACGACATTACTGTTGTTGGAAAAGCTCTCTAATGTGCAAAATAGGCGACCCTATAGATCAAGCAAAAAAATCAAAGACCACTTTCAAATATCTAATTTAGGTAATGTTCAACAACTTATGGGCCTATGTGGTGTAGTCGGGAGCGTTACTACTTTTGAATAAGCACAACGGGTCGACGCGACAGTCGGCTTACAACTAACCCAGATTTTCATTTTTCCATCGGGAATGGTCGATAATTAGGTGCTTGGCGTGTGCTGGTGTGCGTGTATACGCGTGTAGAAAGACAAAATACATTCATCCAAGGTTGAGGTACGGGACAACAAGAGTGTAAATCATAACATACAAACAGTGATCCATCCTGGAAGAATTCTATAGGACTGCGTCATCCCACCTCTCCTGCCGTGCCTTCATTGGACCTTGGCATCCTCATACTTCCTGCAGCAGCACCAAAAGACCTCACCTTCCCTCCTTCATTAGCACCACAGGGTCTTGGTAACACCACCTTTATCTCGCAATAGCACCAGGAGACTAAGGTAATGCCTCCTTCCTCCTGCAGTAGCACCGCTGGGCGTTGGTAACGCCAGCTTCCTCATAAAGGAGCACCATGGAACCTACGCTACGTTCCCACACAACCGCAACAGAACCACGGGACCTCAGCTACATCTCCCTCCTGCAGCAGCATCACAAAGCCTCGTCTACGCCCCTTCCCTCTTATAGTAGCATCACGTGACCTCGACTAGGATTCCGTACTGCATTAGCAGGACGGGACCTCCTTTCCTTCTATCTCCTGTGGCAGCACCACGGGACCTCTGCTACGGCTTTTCCCCCGTGCATTAGCGCCACAGGAATTGGCTGCCTCCTTCCTCTAGCAACACCTCCATGAAATCTTGGCAACATTCCTTCTGCCTGTAGCAGCACAAAGGGATCTTAGCAACACCTACCCCCTCCTGCAGCATCATGAGGCCTTGGTCAACTTTTCCCTCTTGTAGCAGTACACAGGCCCAATAACGCCTTGCCTCTCCTGCACAGCACCATGAGACTCGAACAACGCTTCCTCCCTACTGCAGTAGTACTACAGGACCTGACACCGTCTGACTTCCCGCGCAGCAGCACCACAGGATTCTGCCTCACCACACTACCCAGTGATATCTACCGTACTGGTCGCTTGACATCACTCTATATGTCAGTATAGCAACTGCGTTACTGTGTTTCTGTACCCCTCCTTCACTTCTACAGATATTAGTCTTACATCCAGAGCGCAAACGTTACATTACTAGTTTCCATTTCGTTACAATCATGTTGCTATATCTTTGTTCATTCCGAGACAATATTCGTAGTTCATGAAGATGCACCCGCGAAGTTCAAGAAAAAGGCCACAGCATTACTAAACAATCTTTAATTAACCCAATTCAACTTACTTGAATATCATTAATTTCTGAGAGTACTTGAATCTGATATGCTCAAGTATTATTTTTCTTATCATTCAAACTACATTTGGTCCAAAATTAGCAAACAATTATAACACCCTCATTATAGGGTAGGTTTTGGCAAAATGGATTTCAATGAATTTCGGAATTATACTTATAAAAGACACTGCTTTTGATTTAGCTTTCAATTGTTTTCTTTTCTAAACATGAATAATGTACATAAGTAATGTGATTACAACCGAGGCTGGGGATAAATGCATTTGATGCTGATTGGTAAATCCGGCAATATTTGATAAGTTCCTGCCAAATACACTCTTACCTTTACAGATGATTTAACTTTGGTCTCCCAGTGTAATGGAAAAGGGGTTTTGGGTTGGGTCCGGCTCTCCTGCTAACCAAACAGTTGGTTTGTGTAACTCTCATTCAAACCAAATATTTGAATATGGTAAGGTCTAGCACTTATTCTCACAAAATAGTTGATTGCAGTTAGGCGTGACTCTTATTCTAACTAAAGATGTTTAAGTTCGGTTTGGCCCTCATTCTAACCTGCCTGCTTCAAACTTGACTGTTGGCAATTATCTGTCATGACCGCGAGTGGGTATAAAGTTGTGCAGGAATAGTAAGATTGTGATATTCGATAATTTTCCTGTACAGTAGCGCTCAGACAAGTTGAACTAATAGTGTATCTCAACTTTCTCAGTCTTAAATCAGGGGCATGATGAGAATCTGAAACAGGTTATCAAAATTATTTTCTAAGATTCCTTCAGAAAGCTGTTTCAACAGTAGTCATTAATCATGGGCTGCAGAATAATATGTGTGGGGAAAAACGTATAACTAAGGATCTCGATGACTTAATTATCACCTGGAGAAAGATTTCAGGACATTGTTTATGTTTGTTGTTTTCTGAACATATTTAACCCTGCTGTCTCCACCCACGTGAGATCGTTGCCATGGAAACAACGCGAAACAAATTTACCACGACTAAATCTAATCGGGACATTTTGTAAGTAGATTTATGAAATAAGTGAATTATTGTCACAATTCTTTGTAGTAGAGGGCTTCCCTTATGGAGGTGTGTATTTCCGAAGCTTGCGACAAGAGGCATGTGTATAATACTGAAAACAACTGATGATTTCAGTTTTCTGTTCCTCGTAGTAAGTTTTGCTACACTTGCTGCTTCAGTTTGACTCGTAGTAGTAGTAGTAGAAATCATTATGTTGATTCAAAGTTTTTTTTTTAGAGTCATATTCCCCCTAGGCGTATCTCAGTTTGTTTAGTAGCATATAGTTTAGTAGGGGCCACGTACAGGAAACGATGTTTTGGACATTACATAACCTTTTCCAACCTGTTCAAGTCATCCTGTACCACATTACACTCGAGAATTTGTGGGCATGTACACCGGAAACACATGTGTAAGTACTTTGGAAATCGCCTTTTCACACAGTAAGGCTTTTTGTACAATTATACAAGGAAAGATTGAAGAGCTCCAACGTGTCTGAAACTGAGCTTACTTATGGTATGTACCATCTTTTTTGCTTACTCCTGGACCCTTTCTATCAACTCTTTATGCTTCTTTAGTTCATAGATTTAGTCTAATTTTGGTTCACTTGCTGAATGTTTCCTCAACCTTAAACTTAAATGTAATGCCAGTATTGGCTAGGAGACATTTGGTCTCTCACGATTCTCCTCTGACGACGTTAGAGAGAATGGTGACTACTATATTGAGGCCTTTCGCTGTGACTTTACATTCACACAGGTTAGATTTCATCAACCATGCAGCAGACCAACTTTGGAGTCTGTCAAGGTCCCTTTTGTAAGTTGATGCACTCTTCCACGCTTTCCACTTCCTTCATGTGCTTTGCATCATCTGCAAACTTATTCAAATAATTTACATAGATCAAGAATAGCAATGGTCCCAGAACAGCAGAACAGTTTGGCACTACAGTAGTGACCTCAACTCATTTTAACACTAGAATATTCTTCTTTCCCCTGAAGGAGCCTCTCATTTCTACCCGTTAATCAGTTTTCTTTAAAAGCCTGCCATGTGGTACAGTGTCAAATGCTTCCTCACAGTACAGAAATAAACAATCCACACGACCTTGCCTTTTGTCCAAGACAGTTCATTCTCCCATGATAATCTATGAGGTGCGTCGCACATGACCTTCCCTACCACTGCTTTCTCTCATTCTGGTAACTTCTCCTCAGTAGAGACCCGTCTATTTACTTTGTTTACCATTTCTAGAATCTTACAGACTACACTCGTCAGTACGATCGACCTGTAATTCAGTCTTTTCTGATCTCATTTCTTATAGATAAGTTTGCATTTGCCTATTTGAAATCGCTTATTTGGACTAAACAGGGAGAGGTTTACATTTGTGGCGTCCCATCTCTTGAACATTCTCTATCATCCAACTTCTTAAGTTATTGTATGCTGTCAGCGCTTTGGTGTGCGTGTGTAACATCACACACTGCTCACCCACAGGATGACAGCCGTGGGTGTGTCAGCCACACTCTGCTGATTACTGAACCTTAGTGCAACGGCTGTGGGTGTGTCAGCCACACACTACTGACACACATTATGACCAGTGAGTGTTTCAGCCACACACTACCAGCGCATTATGAACAGCTGTAGTTATGTCAGTCACATTACCAACACACAATAAGTAACTTTGGCTGTGTCAGCCACACATAACAACTTTGATTGTTAGTGACATACTATTGTGACTCATCGGTCACGTGCCGTAACATAGACTGAGTTACTCCACGGCCACTGCTTGCAGTTTCGGCCCTGGAACAACCAATCTCAAAGACTTGGAGAATTTGCAAACCCTTTGGTGACAGAAAACAGACTTACCCGTTAGGACGCGCGTAAACTCTTCTTTTTTTTTTAGTTCTACTTTTTCTAAATGAGAAGTTTGTAGAAATTCTAGAAATCGTCTAGTTTTTATCTAAAGTCAATACCGATATGTTGAATTTTCTGCAACCCGTTCCCCTTTTCACTAATAACAGATTTCTACTCACCAATGCTATATGTCTTTTCTTTTAATAGTATTGAAGTCTTGTAAGCATAAAACACTATCACCCACTCATCAGACCATTTTTTATTGTCATCCTGGACCCACCCACGCGAAATTAATTGTCATAAGCCACTTTCCTGTACAACTTTGAAGCAGAAAATGTTTAGAGTTAACCATTACGAAATATCTTGGTTATCAGTCTTCTTTCAGCAAGTTTACCGTAATTATCATTACTGGTGAATTTGTCTTTATTTTGTTATAAAACATTACAAAATTTATACTAACTGGCACCTGAAAGCGGGTGCCCACTCGCCTTGTGTTTACCTTACCTGGAGTCCAGTGGGAGGCGATGATGTAGGAGGTCGTCCAAGTGTTTGCGGTGCTGCTGATGATTTTACATATTACAGGGATTCGGTGGTGTTGTAAGGGTAAGAAGAGTGACCGGAAACTTGTAGTGAGGTGCGTGGAGGGAGATGGCGGCCACGCTTCCCACGGACACCCAGCCTCAGGACACCCTCCTGCAGCAGCAGGACGCCACTAAGAAGACTGGTCGTAGGCAGTGGAGCATCCAAGGTGAGGCCACTGTATCACTTACCCGTGTCAATCATGGCCTTAAAACTCTTGCATGGTATCATGACCATGTAAATGCTGGTCTGGTAAATTCCTGTCTTCACAGTACACTTTAAAATGCATGTGCAATATGTGTTAATGCATACTTAGGAAGTAGTAGGTAAATTCAATAATGCTTTGAGTGGATTAAAGTTATATTTTGTAATGCTGTTGAGCCCCTCATGGTTAGGAGCATATATATATATTTTTTTTTATACATAGTGGTAGGTGTGTTGTGTAGAAAGACGTATAAGGGTCACACTTGGGGTGTATAAACCCCGCCTCTCCTTAGTTTCAGGATGTACAATCAAAGGGAAGGGCGAAGTTTGTAGATTGTTTTTCACTAAATGTATTCAAACTTCACAATCCATCTCGATGATACCCAATATATGACTAAACATCTGTGAATCTCTTCAGTTATTTGCTCTGTGTATTCTGCATTATATATGATGAAATGCTTTATATACTGGAAATTCCTTAAGATAATAGCAGCGGTTATAGTGTCTATATTAGTATAGTGGGTCAGATGGTATTATGCTGATAGTGTTTACTTTCTTCCTCTACCACTTTATTATTGTATTTGTCGACTTCATTTTATAGAAGAGGATTTGGATTGTCGAGATTGATACAAACATCTTTTGTGACATGCAAAAAGATTAATTTTATTTTCACTAAGTCATGCAGGAGTTTGTAGAGCTCTTGTCAATTGCAGTCATGAAGTTTTAGGGAAAATGGGTTAAAACAGTCAAACCAGTTGGTTTTACCCAAACCTCATCTAGGGGACTTTCAACCTTGTTCTTCGAACCCAAGTCTTACTTCTTAGCATAACCCAGAGTTGGACAAGTACCTAGAGAAAAATTGAAAGAGAATCCCGATAAATCCAGTAACATTGTCAGTATAATGGCATTACACCAACTTTTGCTCTCATATTGACTTAATGGCATTACACCAAGTTGTGAAATGATTAATGATGTGGATCTTTTCTCAGTAATTTTTTAAACTTCTAATGCTCGTTGCTTGTATTTATGGCATACTCACCCATTCGTTTAATAAACCAGCAATGTTGCTTATTTCCCAGACTTACAGGTGAATTGTCCTTGAAAGGGTAAATGGTAAAAATAACTGAAAGGGTAAGTGGTAAAAATAAAGTTTAAGGCTAACCCATAAACTCGTTTATGTAATATGAAAATGTACACTTACCAGTTCGGTTAAAACTAATTGAAATAATTTGTATTCCTTGTTTTGTAATATAAGATAATCATAGTGAATCAGGAGCTGAAAAATTCATTTAGCTTTCCCAAGTGTGACATTTGCATCTTTTTTGGTTTTATTTTAGAAATTGGTAATTTTTGTCATTTGCATTCATTCAGTTGGCACAGGCTTTTGCTATCTTGTTATAAAAGTAAGATGTGAACACTGTCAACTGTCAAACAAATTGATATCATAACAAAGACAGATTTCCAAAATAACATTGAAAATAGGATAAATGTTACCCCAAGTGAAGTGAGAATTTCTTAGAATGTATTGAGTTTTATAGATAATTTTCTTTATTTCTTGTTACAGTAGTATACTTTCAAATGCTTTTAAAGAATATTTATTGTCATAAGATAAAAGTGCTTTTAGTAATATGTACATACGTACTTTTCTCACTGTTGGTATACATTACAGGGAGATTGTGATTAAAATCATTTTATATAATGTTTTGCAGCTACATCATTGATATGAATTAAACCCAGTCTTTGATGAGCATTGACATTGTTTTGAAGGTACATTGTTTCTGACCAAGGTTTGGTGATGTGGTATTTACGATGGTTGTCAAAAGAAACATTAGTTAGAGCCTCTGAAATTTTTGGAAAACAGTAACCTTGATACTTAAATTGGAAATTGTTAAGTTTTCCGAAGCTAGCGAACATAGCAGCAGTAATGGTATAGAATACTGGTAACACTTAAACTGTAGTACTACTTCTTGAGTTTATCTGTTTGCAGAAAAATTTTGAAATTATTAGAAGAATCCTTCCGAAAATGGTAGTGGGGAAAATAATGGAAAATATACAGAAATATGTGGTTACTTTTTTGATAGATTCATCAATAGTATGTGTACACTTTTGGTAAACGTTAGAATTGCCTTGGTAGAGGATCTTAGCTTGGGAGTTTAGTTGTTGAAAGATATAAAATTTGTCGAATTAGGAGAGTAATAGGCAAAACAGGAAAAGTGTGGTAGTTTGGGGACAGACCTTGAGCCACATAACATCAAAGTTTGTGGACTCGAGGTCCTTGAGGCATGCAACAGGTGTGTTGATGTTGAAAAACGCACGAACACCACCTTTGAATCAGAATCATGAACAGAAATTCTGTTTGGTTTTGAAAAATGGACTAATGAGAAGTATTAGACAACACTGTCTCAGAGAGAAGTAAGATACTAGGAGAGGTACTAGACAGATGGTGTTCAACATTGGAGAGGTTATTATAGAGACCATGAATATTAGTTTAGTGAATAGAAAATGAGGAAGTTCTCGACAGAAAGTGAAAGGTTGTGATAGGGGCTGGCACTATTACTGTCTGAGCCCTCCCTCTAATTGGCAGTAACTCAGGTGGAAACCTGGAGAGTCTTAGCACCACATGACGCTGGGGACTGGGGGCCATAGATTTGATTTATTGGTCTGTGTCATCACAATTCTTAGAAATGTTTGAGTGGACAGGAGTTTGCAAGAGTACTTATGTGAAAAAAAAATTGGGTTTGAACGGGTGTGTATGGTGCTTGTGAGAAGATGGCAGGACTAGGCCAGAAGTCCAATTTTGATGAAACAGAAAGTAAGACCAGCATTCCTGACATGAAGAGTGTAATAGAAAATTAAGTATAGTTATGTAATTTTTTTCACAGATATGACATCAGCTGGGATGCCTTCTGTACAGGCCTTCTTCCTCATGTAGTCCAACTAAATTCCCTAAGTTCTTATGTGTTCACAGTTTTCATATTGATATTCTTCACTTTCCTCAATATTATTCATATTATATTCCTCTTTGCAACTTAGGTCAACCAACAATCTATGTATTTTATGTGGGGATGTTGTGTATGCACGGCTATATGTCTGTGGCATGCACTTATAAAGGTGGTCATAGGGGTACTGAAGATAGCAGGACCTTTTCTCATTCATTCCTAGCAGTGAAAAGACATCTGTAGGTTACATTTAAACATAGGCAGGAAAGGTTAAATCATGTGATGGTTGGAACAGTCCAGTAAGAATTGTTAGATAATAGAGGGAACAGATTAAGGGTTAAAGATTCCATTATGATCAGAGAATTTTCAAAAACTACTGTGGAACGTACTGGAATGATTATTTGAGTACAGTATTTGCCTAGAAGATCAGCATTGGCATTGGATGCCTGTCAGTAGTATTATGCTCTTAATTATGGAGAAAGTAACAAATTTATTTCATTATTTGAAGAAAGATTCAATAGACATTTCATCAGTGGAGCTTTTTATTGACACTTGTGTTTCTGCTATGATAAATTATTACCTTTCAATTATTTGTAAAAGTATTTGGTCTTGTCATCAAAATATGTTTATGAGTCCAAGAGTGACATCCTATTTATAACAATTTGTGTTTTGAAAAATCCATTTTGATTGAAATTGTTTAATTAAAGTAACATTATCTGGGAGCGCATTCTTAGTGTTAATCACGGATTACCAGTTTTCACATTTAATGCAGTTTGATGGGTACTTCAGGGTCGTGGAAAACTTTTTGATTGCTGTCAAGAAACTGTGATTCTCTCAGTTAACAGGTTCAGGTGTTTACATAGTTTGGATATTTTGGAGCAGGTAAAAAGATTAAGAGAGCTGAGTTACATTTGGATTAGAGACCATAAACTTGCACACCATGGAAGAGAAGAGGGTAAGGGATGACTTCATCACAACCTTCAAGTTTTTAAGCCTGTTTTTTGGTGTTCTTATTAATCAGTTTTTTAAAACATGCAAAGAAATGGCAAAAAACATGAGTAATGTATTTTTACAGTATTGTATTGGGGAAATTGATGAGTTTACTGGGAGTAAGCTAAGTAATGAAGATTTGAATGCTGACAGTAATAAGAATGTCTATGAAGTTCCATGACTGTAGAGAAAGTTAAGAAGATATGGTCATATAAGTGTAGAAATCCTTCCCCTTGCTGTATGAACAGATAATTACCAATAGGTAATTACAATTTATACACATCTGCATATATCATTATTTTATTTATTATACTTAATCACTGTTTCCCGCATCAGTGAGGTAGCGGAAGGAAACAGATAAGAGTGGCCCAACCCCTCATATATACATTTTTTTTTTTTTTCATACTTTGTCGCTGTCTCCCGCGTTTGCGAGGTAGCGCAAGGAAACAGACGAAAGAAATGGCCCCCCCCATACACATGTATATACATACGTCCACACACGCAAATATACATACCTACACAGCTTTCCATGGTTTACCCCAGACGCTTCACATGCCTTGATTCAATCCACTGACAGCACGTCAACCCCGGTATACCACATCGCTCCAATTCACTCTATTCCTTGCCCTCCTTTCACCCTCCTGCATGTTCAGGCCCCGATCACACAAAATCTTTTTCACTCCATCTTTCCACCTCCAATTTGGTCTCCCTCTTCTCCTTGCTCCCTCCACCTCCGACACATATATCCTCTTGGTCAATCTTTCCTCACTCATCCTCTCCATGTGCCCAAACCACTTCAAAACACCCTCTTCTGCTCTCTCAACCACGCTCTTTTTATTTCCACACATCTCTCTTACCCTTACGTTACTCACTCGATCAAACCACCTCACACCACACATTGTCCTCAAACATCTCATTTCCAGCACATCCATCCTCCTGCGCACAACTCTATCCATAGCCCACGCCTCGCAACCATACAACATCGTTGGAACCACTATTCCTTCAAACATACCCATTTTTGCTTTCCGAGATAATGTTCTCGACTTCCACACATTCTTCAAGGCCCCCAGAATTTTCGCCCCCTCCCCCACCCTATGATCCACTTCCGCTTCCATGGTTCCATCCGCTGCCAGATCCACTCCCAGATATCTAAAACACTTCACTTCCTCCAGTTTTTCTCCATTCAAACTCACCACCCAATTGACTTGACCCTCAACCCTACTGTACCTAATAACCTTGCTCTTATTCACATTTACTCTTAAATATACATGTATGTACATAAACACCCATACACACACACACACACACATATATATATATCATACAAACCTCCAACAGCCAGGATCGAACCTGGGACCCCTTGTGCAAGAGGCAGGCATGCTAACCGCTAGGTTAAGGGACTGTATAATAGGAAACAACTATTCGAAATACTAAGTACTCGAATACCCTTCATCTCACAATGGTGAGCAACGGGGTCTATCAGTTGTTTCCGAACAGAACACATAGCCAGCTGATAGCGTTTTACCGAACCTAACTGTACAACGCGGAGTTACATGAATACGAATAAAGTGTATACGAACGCGCACCTTCATAGAACATACAAACCTCCAACAGCCAGGATCGAACCTGGGACCCCTTGTGCAAGAGGCAGGCATGCTAACCGCTAGGCTAAGGGACTGTATAATAGGAAACAACTATTCGAAATACTAAGTACTTGAATACCCTTCGCCTCACAATGGTGAGCAACGGGGTCTGTCGGTTGTTTCCGAACAGAACACATAGCCAGCTGATAGCGTTTTACGGAACCTAACTGTAATAGTTGTTTCCTGGAGGAAGTAAAGTGTTTTAGATATCTGGGAGTGGATCTGGCAGTGGATGGAACCATGGAAGCAGAAGTGGATCATAGGGTGGGGGAGGGGGCGAAAATTTTGGGAGCCTTGAAGAATGTGTGGAAGTCGAGAACAATGTGTAGAAGTCGAGAACATTATCTCGGAAAGCAAAAATGGGTATGTTTGAAGGAATAGCGGTTCCAACAATGTTGTATGGTTGCGAGGCGTGGGCTATGGATAGAGTTGTGCGCAGGAGGATGGATGTGCTGGAAATGAGATGTTTGAGGACAATGTGTGGTGTGAGGTGGTTTGATCGAGTAAGTAACGTAAGGGTAAGAGAGATGTGTGGAAATAAAAAGAGGGTGGTTGAGAGAGCAGAAGAGGGTGTTTTGAAATGGTTTGGTCACATGGAGAGAATGAGTGAGGAAAGATTGACCAAGAGGATATACGTGTCGGAGGTGGAGGGAACGAGGAGAAGAGGGAGACCAAATTGGAGGTGGAAAGATGGAGTGAAAAAGATTCTGTGTGATCGTGGCCTGAACATGCAGGAGGGTGAAAGGAGGGCAAGGAATAGAGTGAATTGGAGCGATGTGGTATACCGGGGTTGACGTGCTGTCAGTGGATTGAATTAAGGCATGTGAAGCGTCTGGGGTAAACCATGGAAAGCTGTGTAGGTATGTATATTTGCGTGTGTGGACGTATGTATATACATGTGTATGGGGGTGGGTTGGGCCATTTCTTTCGTCTGTTTCCTTGCGCTACCTCGCAAACGCGTGAGACAGCGGCAAAAAAAAATATATATATATATATATATATATATATATTTTTTTTTTTATACTTTGTCGCTGTCTCCCGCGTTTGCGAGGTAGCGCAAGGAAACAGACGAAAGAAATGGCCCAACCCCCCCTCATACACATGTATATACATACGTCCACACACGCAAATATACATACCTACACAGCTTTCCATGGTTTACCCCAGACGCTTCACATGCCTTGATTCAATCCACTGACAGCACGTCAACCCCGGTATACCACATCGCTCCAATTTACTCTATTCCTTGCCCTCCTTTCACCCTCCTGCATGTTCAGGCCCCGATCACACAAAATCTTTTTCACTTCATCTTTCCACCTCCAATTTGGTCTCCCTCTTCTCCTTGCTCCCTCCACCTCCGACACATATATCCTCTTGGTCAATCTTTCCTCACTCATCCTCTCCATGTGCCCAAACCACTTCAAAACACCCTCTTCTGCTCTCTCAACCACGCTCTTTTTATTTCCACACATCTCTCTTACCCTTACGTTACTCACTCGATCAAACCACCTCACACCACACATTGTCCTCAAACATCTCATTTCCAGCACATCCATCCTCCTGCGCACAACTCTATCCATAGCCCACGCCTCGCAACCATACAACATTGTTGGAGCCACTATTCCTTCAAACATACCCATTTTTGCTTTCCGAGATAATGTTCTCGACTTCCACACATTCTTCAAGGCCCCCAGAATTTTCGCCCCCTCCCCCACCCTATGATCCACTTCCGCTTCCATGGTTCCATCCGCTGCCAGATCCACTCCCAGATATCTAAAACACTTCACTTCCTCCAGTTTTTCTCCATTCAAACTCACCTCCCAATTGACTTGACCCTCAACCCTACTGTACCTAATAACCTTGCTCTTATTCACATTTACTCTTAACTTTCTTCTTCCACACACTTTACCAAACTCAGTCACCAGCTTCTGCAGTTTCTCACATGAATCAGCCACCAGCGCTGTATCATCAGCGAACAACAACTGACTTACTTCCCAAGCTCTCTCATCCCCAACAGACTTCATACTTGCCCCTCTTTCCAAAACTCTTGCATTTACCTCCCTAACAACCCCATCCATAAACAAATTAAACAACCATGGAGACATCACACACCCCTGCCGCAAACCTACATTCACTGAGAACCAATCACTTTCCTCTCTTACTGTGTTTGATGATAGAGTGGCAGATATAGGGTGTTTTGGTCGAGGTGGTGTGCAAAGTGAGAGGGTTAGGGAAAATGATTTGGTAAACAGAGAAGAGGTAGTGAAAGCTTTGCGGAAGATGAAAGCCGGCAAGGCAGCAGGTTTGAATGGTATTGCAGTGGAATTTATTAGAAAAGGGGGTGACTGTATTGTTGACTGGTTGGTAAGGTTATTTAATGTATGTATGACTCATGGTGAGGTGTCTGAGGATTGGCGGAATGCGTGCATAGTGCCATTGTACAAAGGCAAAGGGGATAAGAGTGAGTGCTCAAATTACAGAGGTATAAGTTTTTTGAGTATTCCTGGTAAATTATATGGGAGGGTATTAATTGAGAGGGTGAAGGCATGTACAGAGCATCAGATTGGGGAAGAGCAGTGTGGTTTCAGAAGTGGTAGAGGATGTGTGGATCAGGTGTTTGCTTTGAAGAATGTATGTGAGAAATACTTAGAAAAGCAAATGGATTTGTATGTAGCATTTATGGATCTGGAGAAGGCATATGATAGAGATGCTCTGTGGAAGGTATTAAGAATATATGGTGTGGGAGGAAAGTTGTTAGAAGCAGTGAAATGTTTTTATCGAGGATGTTAGGCATGTGTACGTGTAGGAAGAGAGGAAAGTGATTGGTTCTCAGTGAATGTAGGTTTGCGGCAGGGGTGTGTGATGTCTCCATGGTTGTTTAATTTGTTTATGGATGGGGTTGTTAGGGAGGTAAATGCAAGAGTTTTGGAAAGAGGGGCAAGTATGAAGTCTGTTAGGGATGAGAGAGCTTGGGAAGTGAGTCAGTTGTTGTTCGCTGATGATACAGCGCTGGTGGCTGATTCATGTGAGAAACTGCAGAAGCTGGTGACTGAGTTTGGTAAAGTGTGTGAAAGAAGAAAGTTAAGAGTAAATGTGAATAAGAGCAAGGTAATTAGGTACAATAGGGTTGAGGGTCAAGTCAATTGGGAGGTAAGTTTGAATGGAGAAAAACTGGAGGAAGTAAAGTGTTTCAGATATCTGGGAGTGGATCTGGCAGCAGATAGAACCATGGAAGCGGAAGTGGATCATAGGATGAGGGAGGGGGCGAAAATCCTGGGAGCCTTGAAGAATGTGTGGAAATCGAGAACATTATCTCGGAAAGCAAAAATGGGTATGTTTGAAGGCATAGTGGTTCCAACAATGTTGTATGGTTGCGAGGCGTGGGCTATGGATAGAGTTGTGCGCAGGAGGATGGATGTGCTGGAAATGAGATGTTTGAGGACAATGTGTGGTGTGTGGTAGTTTGATCGAGTAAGTAACGTAAGGGTAAGAGAGATGTGTGGAAATTAAAAGAGCGTGGTTGAGAGAGCAGAAGAGGGTGTTTTGAAATGGTTTGGGTACATGGAGAGAATGAGTGAGGAAAGATTGACCAAGAGGATATATGTGTCGGAGGTGGAGGGAACGAGGAGAAGTGGGAGACCAAATTGGAGGTGGAAAGATGGAGTGAAAAAGATTTTGTGTGATCGGGGCCTGAACATGGAGGAGGGTGAAAGGAGGGCAAGGAATAGAGTGAATTGGATCGATGTGGTATACCGGGGTTGACGTGCTGTCAGTGGATTGAATCAGGGCATGTGAAGCGTCTGGGGTAAACCATGGAAAGCTGTGTAGGTATGTATATTTGCGTGTTTGGACGTATGTATATACATGGGTATGGGGGTGGGTTGGGCCATTTCTTTCGTCTGTTTCCTTGTGCTACCTTGCAAACGCGGGAGACAGCGACAAAGCAAAAAAAAAAAATATATATATATATATATATATATATATATATATATATATATATATATATATATATATATATATATATACATTTCAACGTATGCATACATATACATACACAGACATACACATGTACATATTCACACTTACTGCCTTCATCCATTCCCGTCTCCACCTCATCACACAGGAAACAGCATCCCCCTCCCCTGTCCAGCAAGGTAGTGCCAGGAAAAGACAAAAAGGCCACATTCATTCACACTCAGTCTCTAGTTGTCATGTATAATGCACCGAAACCACAGTTCCCTTTCACATCCAGGCCCCACAGACCTTTCCATGGTTTACCCCAGATGCTTATGACACATATACCCTCTTTGTCAATCTTTCCTCACTCATTCTCTCCATGTGTCCAAACCATTTCAACACACCCTCTTCTGCTCTCTCAACTACACTCTTCTTATTACCACACATCCCTCTTATTTTCTCATTACTTAATCAAACCACCTCACACCACATATTGTCCTCAAACATTTCATTTCCAACACATCCACTCTCCTCCACAAAACCCTATCTATAGCCCATGCCTCGCAACCATTTAACATTGCTGGAACCACTATTCCTTCAGACATACCCATTTTTGCTCTCTGAGATAATGTTCTCGCCTTTCACAAATTCTTCAATGCTCCCTGAACCTTTGTCCCCTCCCCAACCCTGTGACTCACTTCCGCTTCCATGATTTCATCCGATGCTAAATCCACTCCCAGTTATCTAAAACACTTCACTTCCTCCAGTTTTTCTCCATTCAAACTTACCTTCCAATTAACTTGTCCGTCGACCTTACTGAACCTTATAACCTTGCTCTTATTCACATTTACACTCAACTTTCTCATTTCACACACTTTACCAAACTCTGTCACCAACCTCTGCAGTGTCTCATCCAAATCAGCCACCAGCACTGTATCATCACTGAATGACTGACTCACTTCCCAAGCTCTCTCATCCACAACAGACTGCATACTTGTCCCCTTCTCCAAAACTCTTGCATTCACTTCTCTAACAACCCCATCCATAAACAAATTAAACAACCATGGAGACATCATGCACCCCTGCTGCAAACTGACATTCAATGGGAACCAATCACTTTCCTCTCTTCCTACTCGTACACATGCCATACATCCTTGGAAAAACTTTTCACTACTTCTAGCAGCTTACCTCCCACACCATATACCCTTAAAACCTTCCACAAAGCATCTCACATACATTCTTCAAAGCAAACACCTGACTCACACATCCTCTACCACTTCTGAAACCACACTGCTCTTCCCCAATCTGAGGCTTTGTACTTGCCTTCGCCCTCTCAATCAATTCCCTCCCATATAATTTCCCAGGAATACTCAACAAACTTATATCTCTGTAATTTGAACACTCACCTTTATCCCCTATGCCATTGTACAGTGGTGATATGCATGCATTCCACCACTCCTCAGGCACTTCACCATGATCCATACATACATTGAATATTCTTACCAACCAGTCAACAGCACAGTCACCCCCTTTTTCAGTAAATTCCACTGCAATACCATCCAAACCCACCACCTTGCTGGCTTTCATCTTCTGCAAAGCTTTCAGTTACCTCTTCTCTCTTTACCAAACCATTCTTTCTGAACCTCTCACTTCGCATACCTTCCCAACCAAAACACCCTACATCTGCCACTCTGTCACCAAACACATTCAACAAACCTTCAAAATACTCGCTTCATCTCCGCTTTTCATCACTACTTGTAATTGCCTTCCCATTTTCCCCCTCCACCAATGTTCCCATTGGTTCTCTTGTCTTATGCACTTTATTTACCTCCTTCCAAAACATAGTTTTACACCTATCTAAAATGTAATGATACTCTCTGACCCCAACTCTCATTTGCACTCTTTTTCACCTCTTGCACCTTTCTCTTGACCTCATGACACTTTCTTTTATACATCTCCCAGTCACTTGCACTACTTCCCTGCAAAAATTGTCCAAATGCCTCTCTCTTCTCTTTCACTAACAGTCTTACTTCTTCATCCCACCACTCACAACTCTTTCTAATCTGCCCACCTCCCATCTTTCTTATGCAACAGGCATCTTTTGCACAAGATATCCCTTCCTCCTCCACTTTCCTTATGTCATTTGCTCTCACCTTTTACCATTCTACACTCAGTCTCTCCTGGTACTTCTTCACACAAGTTTCCTTTGCAAGCTCATTTACTATCATGACTCTTCTTCCCAACGTTCTCTCTTCTGAAAACTTCTACAAATCTTCAACTTCACCTCCGCTAGATAGTGGTCAGACATCCCTCCATATATGGCAATGAAGGGGACAAAGATGACAGACTTTTGATAAGAGAAATGTTACCTTTCAACAACTACTTCATTTCTTTATTGAAGTGAGAATTATCAAAACACATAAACAGAATTTTCCAGCAAGACCTATAGTGAGTTCAGTAGGCTCCATCACATATAAATTGTCAAAATGGTTAGTGTCTTTATTAAGACCTTTAGTGGGTAAGGTATCAAATTCTAATATCATGAACAATGTAGATTTAGTCACCAAGCTAAACAATATCGATGTTAATTTTGATTTCAAACTAGTTAGCTTTAATGTTTCCTCACTTTTCACTAAAGTTCCAGTTGATGACCTTTTAGAATATTTATTTGATGTCTTGGATGATATTCATTTACCTGTTTTAAAGTCTAATTTCATCGAACTGATTATTTTTTATATTTATTATTATACTTTGTCGCTGTCTCCCGCGTTTGCGAGGTAGCGCAAGGAAACAGATGAAAGAAATGGCCCAACCCCCCCCCATACACATGTATATACATACGTCCACACACGCAAATATACATACCTACACAGCTTTCCATGGTTTACCCCAGACGCTTCACGTGCCTTGATTCAATCCACTGACAGCACGTCAACCCCGGTATACCACATCGCTCCAATTCACTCTATTCCTTGCCCTCCTTTCACCCTCCTGCATGTTCAGGCCCCGATCACACAAAATCTTTTTCACTCCATCTTTCCACCTCCAATTTGGTCTCCCTCTTCTCCTCGTTCCCTCCACCTCCGACACATATATCCTCTTGGTCAATCTTTCCTCACTCATTCTCTCCATGTGCCCAAACCACATCAAAACACCCTCTTCTGCTCTCTCAACCACGCTCTTTTTATTTCCACACATCTCTCTTACCCTTACGTTACTCACTCGATCAAACCACCTCACACCACACATTGTCCTCAAACATCTCATTTCCAGCACATCCATCCTCCTGCGCACAACTCTATCCATAGCCCACGCCTCGCAACCACACAACATTGTTGGAACCACTATTCCTTCAAACATACCCATTTTTGCTTTCCGAGATAATGTTCTCGACTTCCACACATTCTTCAAGGCCCCCAGAATTTTCGCCCCCTCCCCCACCCTATGATCCACCTCCGCTTCCATGGTTCCATCCGCTGCCAGATCCACTCCCAGATATCTAAAACACTTCACTTCCTCCAGTTTTTCTCCATTCAAACTCACCTCCCTCAACCCTACTGTACCTAATAACCTTGCTCTTATTCACATTTACTCTTAACTTTCTTCTTCCACACACTTTACCAAACTCAGTCACCAACTTCTGCAGTTTCTCACATGAATCAGCCACCAGCGCTGTATCATCAGCGAACAACAACTGACTCACTTCCCAAGCTCTCTCATCCCCAACAGACTTCATACTTGCCCCTCTTTCCAAAACTCTTGCATTTACCTCCCTAACAACCCCATCCATAAACAAATTAAACAACCATGGAGACATCACACACCCCTGCCGCAAACCTACATTCGCCGAGAACCAATCACTCTCCTCTCTTCCTACACATACACATACCTTACATCCTCGATAAAAACTTTTCACTGCTTCTAACAACTTTCCTCCCACACCATATATTCTTAATACCTTCCACAGAGCATCTGTATCAACTCTATCATATGCCTTCTGCAGATCCATAAATGCTACATACAAATCCATTTGCTTTTCTAAGTATTTCTCACATACATTCTTCAAAGCAAACACCTGATCCACACATCCTCTACCACTTCTGAAACCACTGATAAAATTGTGTATAAAAGACTGTGTATTTTAATTTAATGGAGATTATTATGCTCAAAAATTTGGTATGGCAATGGGTAACCCTCTTTCACCTGTACTAAGTAATCTTTATATGGAATTTTTTGAAACAAAATTACTAAAGGATAGCTTACCTTCTAAATGCAATTTAGTTTAGGTATGTAGATGATGTTCTTTGTGTTTGGCCAACAAATGAAAATTTACAAATATTTCTCCCCTTACTTAACAATTTAGTACCTTCCATCAAATTTACTGTAGAAAATGAAAATAATGGTATGTTACCATTTTTAGATTGCATGATCCATAGACAAGGAAACAAGTTTAAGTTTAGCATATACAGAAAACCCACCAATGTATGCTCATATATCCATTATTACTCATCTCAACATGACAGAGTTAAATTATCATCATTTCAATCTAAGTTCCTTAGGGCATTACGTATTTGCAGTACAGAGTTTATTGATGATGAGTTTGAGAAGATATATTCTATTGGATCTAAGTTAAAGTACCCTGAGAAGATATATTCTATTGGATCTAAGTTAAAGTACCCTAGATCTTTCATTGATAAATCCCTTAAGTTAGCAAAGAAATCATTTTATAGAGTTGAGCCCAAACCTCCCATTGACACCAAGAATCTTTTAGTTCTCCCTATTAATAATAATTTCACTTTGCTTCCCATGTTGCTTAAATCCTTTAATGTAAATGTTGCCTTTAGCAACAATAATACTATAAAGAATATCTTAATCAGGAATTCACCAGAAAATTCTCTTGGTTGCATCTATAAAGTTCCTTGTGGAAACTGATAAATTTTATGTTGGCCAGACTGGTAAGGATCTTTCTGTTAGACTTAAGCAACATAAATATTGTATAAGAACGGGACAAGAATCAAATGCCTTGTTAATCATGTTAAAAACTGTGATCGTTGTATTGACTGGAGTAACGCCATCTCAGTTATTAACTCTAACTCTATTACCAAGAGAAATATCATTGAATCTTCTATTATTAAATACACAAAGAATTATAATCTTAATATTAGTGATGGTCTATACAAATTAGATAACATTATTGTTGATAAGATTTGTAAAATGATAAGTTTATGAACGCTCGTTGTATGTTTTGGACAATCGCATGTTTACCAAATGGCGTCCTAGCTTCGTCTCTTCAATGTATATCAACTGACTGTTATATATCTGTCTTGTATCTCCCCTGATGATGTGATTATTACACGAAATTGTAATCCTTTCCAACATGTATACTTAAGTTTTAAACCAAGTATTCCCAATCACGAGTCCTTATTCAGCACACAGTTCCACAAGCTCTTCACCATTTCCATTTACAACACTGAACACCCCATGCACACCAATTATACCCTCAATTGCCACATGACTCACCTATGCATTCACATCACCCATCACTATAACCGGGTCTCGTGCACCAAAGCTGCCAACACACTCACTCAGCTCCTCCTAAAGCACTTGCCTCTCATGATCTTTCTTCTCATGACCAGGTGCATAGGCACCAATAATCACCTGTCTCTCTCTATCCACTTTCAGTTTTACCCACATCAATCTAGAATCTACTTTTTTGCACTCTATCACATACTCCCACAACTCCTGCTTCAGGAGTAGTGCTACTCCTTCCTTTGCTCTAGTCCTCTCACCAACCCCTGACTTTACTCCTAAGACATATACAAACCACTCTTCCCCTTTACCTTGAACTTCGTTTCACTCAGAGCCAAAACATCCAGTTTTCTTTCCTCATACATACTACCTATCTCTCCTTTCTTCTCATCTTGGTTACATTCAGACCCTCCAATCTGAGCCTTTGAGGAGGATGAGCACCCCCCAGCTTGACTCCTTCGTCTGTTTCCCCTTTTAAAAGTTTACATACAAGCACGGGGTTTTACACCTTCCCGGTTCCGCCCCCTTAAGTCTCCTCCTATGACACAAGGAATACTTGGGATGTATTCTTTCTCCCATCCCCATTATTGATCAGCATATATCATGCTGATTGATAATGTCTTTCCCTCCACTTTGTTTTCAGGTTTTTATAATTTCCAGCTCTTCTTTTATGGTGATGTGCGTTATTCTTTTAGGAAACACTGGGCATTTACAGTGTAATATAAGTTTAGATAGGGAGAAAATGGATATTTTTTTTAGGCAATTCAAACATTTGGGAGTGATGATCAGTATGAATGGCAATGGGAAAGTTTGAATAAAGAGTACAGGAATGCACCTAGCATGGCTCTGAGTAATGATAAGAACAACATCTAGGCAACTGTACCACTTTATCACAAACTGTTGACATAATGGTATTTATTTTTTCCTATCACCACGTTATTGCTAAGTTGCTTGGAGGATAGGAGGAAGTTAGATTTTTGTGTTCTTAATGTAAGATTCAATGATAGGAGTATTGTTTCAGCTTCATACATTGGTTTGAAAGCTAAGGTGGCCCATGAATGATGTCAGAAAAAAGAGAATAACTAGAATAATGAATAAAGAGGGAAATAAGACTAGTGGAAGGAAGTTGGTAGAATGGCACAAATGAAAGATTGTTAAGATGGCATGACCATTTGATAACATTTATTTGGTGAGATGATAATGAGGGATATCTGAGTGTATTGCAGAATTTGTAGTGGGGAAGAAGAAAACAAATACATTACAGACATGGACAGTGAGCTGATGGAGACTAGAGGTATTTAGGATGGAAATGCATGGGAAATCAAAGTTCATTTCATTCCTTAGAGTCATATAATGTGCAGTGTTAGAAGACTGAATGCAGATTAAAGCCTCTTCTGATGACTTTATTTGCTATACAGTTTGAAAGAATATAAATTACTGATTTGTTAAGTAATTCACCTTGTCACAAAACCATTTGGTGATAGGCATGAATGAGGTGTGAAGCTTTTATTTGGTTGGCATGTCTGTGTGCACAAAAAATTATTATTTTCTCTGGTTTTCCTTTTATAGTAAACTGTTTCCATAGTCAAAAACACATACATTTTGTAAAGATTAATGTAGTATTTTTTAAATGGGGTTGTGAGCTGTTCACACTGAGCTAAAAGAATATTTATGCTTCAGAATAAGACTAGAACCTGAATGAATATGCATTCAGAAAAGGAATAAAACAATGGCCCATACTCCATATTTCTTTGTTTCTTAGTCCTGTAGTAGTTATTTGTGGGAAAAAATTAATTCTCATGACTTTGTTTGCATCTGTAGGGCTAATATGGGCTGGTGATGAACAAAAACCTAGATGCTCAGATGTGTGGGTTCATTGGGAAGGTCCAGCAGAGAATTATTGCATTATGGATGGTATTGCTGTGGAATTTATAAAAAAGGGGGGTGACTGTGTTATTGATTGGTTGGGAAGGATAGTTAGTGTATGTGTGGATCATGTTGAAGTGCCTGAGGATTGGCGGAATGCATGCATAGTGCCACTGTACAAAGGCAAAGGGGATAAAGGTGAGTGTTCAAATTACAGAGGTGTAAGTTTGTTCAGTATTCCTGGGAAATTATATGGGAGGGTATTGATTGAGAGGGTGGAGGCATGTACAGAGCATGAGATTGGGAAAGAGCAGTGTGGTTTCAGAAGTGGGAGAGGATGTGTGGATCAGGTGTTTGCTCTGAAGAATGTATGTGAGAAATACTTAGAAAAACAAATGGATTTGTATGTAGCATTTATGGATCTGAAGAAGGCATATGATAGGGGTGGATAGAGATACTTTTTGGAAAGTTTTAAGAATATATGGTGTGGGAGGTAAGTTGCCAGAAGCAGTGGAAAGTTTTTACTAAGGATGTAAGCCATGTGTATGAGTAGGAAGAGAGGAAAGTGATAGGTTCCCAGTGAATGTCAGTTTGCGATAGGGGTGCATGATATCCCCATGGTTGTTTAATTTATTTGTGGATGGGGTTGTTAGGGAGGTGAATGCAAGAGTTTTGGAGAGAGGGGCAAGTATGCAGTGTGTTGTGGATGAGAGAGCTTGGGAAGTGAGTCAGTTGTTGTTCGCTGATGATACAGCGCTGGTGGCTGATTCATGTGAGAAACTGCAGAAGCTGGTGACTGAGATTGTTAAAGTGTGTGAAAGAAGAAAGCTGAGAGTAGATGTGAATAAGAGCAAGGTTATTAGGTTCAGTAGGGTTGAGGGACAAGTTAATTGGGAGGTAAGTTTGAATGGGGAAAAACCGGAGGAAGTGAAGTATCTTAGATATTGGGAGTGGACTTAGCAGTGGATGGAACCATGGAAGCGGAAGTGGATCATAGGGTGGGGGAGGGAGCGAAGGTTCAGGGAGCGTTGAAGAATGTGTGGAAGGCGAGAACATAATCTCGGAGAGTAAAAATGGGTATGTTTGAAGGAATAGTGGTTCCTTCAATGTTATATGGTTGTGAGGCATGGGCTATAGATAGGGTAGTGAGGAGTAGGGTGGATATATTGGAAATGAAATGTTTGAGGACAGTATATGGTCTGAGGTGGTTTGATCGAATAAGTAATGAAAGGGTAAGAGATATGTGTGGTAATAAAAAGAGTGTGGGTGAGAGAGCAGAAGAGGGTGTTTTGAAATTGTTTAGTTACATGTAGAGAATGAGTTAGGAAGGATTGACTAAGAGGATATATGTGTCAAAGGTGGAGGGAATGAGGAGAAGTGGGAGACCAAGTTGGATGTGGAAGGATGGAGTGAAAAAGATTTTGAGTGATTGGGACCTGAACATACAGGAGGGTGAAAGGGGTGCAAGGAGTTGAGTGAATTGGAATGATGCAGTTTACCAGAATCAATGTGCTGTCAATGAATTGAACCAGGGCATGTGAAGCATCTGGGATAAACCATTGAAAGTTCTGTGGGGCCTGGATGTGGAAAGGGAGCTGTGGTTTCAGTGCACTACACCTGACAGCTAGAGACTGTGTGTGAACAAATGTGGCCTTTTTTTTTGTCTGTTCATGGCGCTGCCTCACCAGGGGGATGCTATTTCATGTGTGGTGGGGTGGTGATGGGAATGGATGAAGGCAGCAAGTATAGACATGTACATATGTATATATGTATATGTATGTATACGTTGAAATGTTCATGTATGTATATGTGCATGTGTGGGTATTAATGTATATACATGTGTATGTGGGTGGGTTGGGCCATTCCTCCTCTGCTTTGTTGCGTTGCCTCGCTAACGTGGGAGTTGGCGGTTAACTATAATAATGAAATACATATAACTATACTGCATTTTTTTAGGTGGACCGAGGGGGCTTCTTAGACGGATGCGAAGTCAGCTAGCAGAAGATGGATGTCCAGAGTCACAGTTGATCATGGGCAAGACCCTCTTAGAACAACAGGGTGAGTATATGGTGCACCAGTTCTTTAGTCTCACAAGCCAGAGGCCACTGCTAAAACTAGTAGAACAACTAATAAACTATCATTGGGGAAAGTATTCCATTAGATCGTTGAACTATGGTCCTATAGTTTCACAGATGATAGAGACGTTATGCTTAGAAATTGCACCTGAACAAACCAGAAAGATATGTTTCATAGGTAGTCTTCAGTTATATGTTATTTCCTTCATAATTGCTCAGTCTCTTCATTTCATAAGTACAACCTACTACTAATTAGAAATTTTTCAACAAATGTATAAACTAATGTCTGAAATTTTTCCACATTCAAGAATAAGATTTGCAGGAAACTAGCAAATTATAAACAAATAAGCTACTCCGTTGGAGCTTTGAAACTCAGTATTGGTGAGTTAGTGGCTTTCGTTACGCACACTACTCAATGAAGTCACAGGATAATTGTTTAAGGCTCTCACTGAATAGTTCATGTAATGATTGTTTGTTATTCTTACTTTTTGTAGTAAGCAGAGCATGTTAGACACTCAGTAGGTAGTAGTTGTTTGGCAGCCAGTGACCAGGGAGGTATATTACCATTACTACCCACCTGAGTATTTGGGTGTTAAAGACAGCTGCATAGTGAACCGGCACTTCAGTGGTTATCAAGTTGCACTCCTCTGACCCATGTAGCTGTCTTTTCTTTTTGCTTCACACACATGATGGACTACTGGTATTCTGTCTGCAAACATACAATCTCTCCTTGTTATATATAATACTTGACAATGCTCGACTTACACTTCTCATTCCTCGTAACTCTAGATTTTCCTGCATTGAGCACTACGTGGTAGCCCTGCCTTCTAGCAAAATGGTAGGAGCAATAATTAATAGTAGTAGGTAGGAACATCAGATAGAAGTAGTAGGGAGGAAAATTAGGAAGGAGCATTAGGTAGTAGTAGTCAATAGGAACATGTGGTAGGAGCCTCTGCAAACACTGTACTGGAGTTGCCTTCTGTCAGTGGCTTGTTAAGGAATCACCAAATTGTTGGAGGCCATGGCCCATGGAACTGTGTAACCTCTACAGCCTGGGTGGTATTCTCTTCTTTTTCTTTCTGTATCTGGGTTAATGTTTTTAGTTACTTTTGAACACTTTTCATAATATAATTTCCCTTCGTATTCTTTGTTTGTTTTCCTGTATAGGATTCTCTGATTTCTGTTTTCTTTGTTCTCTTTTTTAATTCTCCTTTGGATGATTGTGACATTCCTTTACCCCTTGTGCACCTCTTGCTAATCATATGCCCTTTCCTGTAATCTGTTTCTGTACAGTTCAAAAAGCATTTTTCTTTTTGTTAATGCTTCATCCTCATGTTTTGAAGGAATATGCATATGACCTTAGAGTAGATCTTGCTTATGTGCTTTGCTTCTGCTTTAAAAACAAAAGTATTCCCTTCTTGTGTATATGCATTGGTACAATCTATTCCAGATTAGGATACTATTCTAACCTTTCCACTTATCATTGTGTTGCTCTTGCTTCTACTGTTTCCATTGTCATGAAATATCTCCAGCTCCCATTTTGTGAATCATCATGAATGTTATGGTCTTCTCTCTTTTCCTCAGTATGGCTTTAGCAGGGCAATATATGCTTGTAATATTCTTTGTTGTCATACTAATGATTGTTCATTGTCCCTGAGAGGCTTTCAGGAATTCTGTGCAGTAACTCTTTAGAAGTAAGAACCTGTTGGCAGGAAGACTTCAGTATCTTATCTCCAGGCTGCCCCCATTTAGTTTTACTATCTTGCTCTGTTTTCACATATGTGCGTTCAAAACAGGCTGGTCAGTTTCCTTATTTATTGATGAATCATACTCTTCTTATCTATTAACGGTGGTGCTTCAGGGTTCACAACTGTCTCTTATGCTCTTTCACTTTTTTTTTTTTTTGAGCCTTAAATCAAATGTACTCAAAATGATAACTCAACATCGCCTTCTTCCACTTTTTTCGAGTCTCTTTCATCTTCTCATGCTCAGTTGACATCTTATCTCATCACAACTGCCTTTATGAACTCTGTTTGTGCAAGGTTTTTTTGTGAGGTAGAGGCAGCTTAGGAAATTATAATGCCTCTGAAACCCAGTTTTTATGCATTTCGCATTTCTCTTTCAAAAACCCCTCTAAATTTTTCTATATGCTGTACTTTGATTGATCTGTAATTCTAAAACTATACACAATAAACTTAATTGATTAATTTTCATATTTATTATACTTTGTCGCTGTCTCCCGCATTAGCGAGGTAGCGGAAGGAAACAGACGAAAGAATGGCCCAACCCACCCACATACACATCCACACACGCACATGTACATTTTTTTATTTTATATTTATTTTGCTTTGTCGCTGTCTCCCGCGTTTGCGAGGTAGCGCAAGAAAACAGATGAAAGAAATGGCCCAACCCACCCCCATACACATGTATATACACACACGTCCACACACACAAATATACATACCTATACATCTCAATGTACACATATATATACACACACAGACACATACATATATATATACATGTACATAATTCATACTGTCTGCCTTTATTTATTCCCATCGCCACCTCGCCACACATGGAATAACAACCCCTCCACCTCAAGTGTGCGAGGTAGCGCTAGGAAAAGACAACAAAGGCCCCATTCGTTCACACTCAGTCTCTAGCTGTCATGTAATAATGCACTGAAACCACAGCTCCCTTTCCAAATCCAGGCCCCACAGAACTTTCCATGGTTTACCCCAGATGCTTCACATGCCCTGATTCAATCCATTGACAGCACGTCGATCGACCCCGGTATACCACATTGTTCCAATTCACTCTATTCCTTGCCCGCCTTTCACCCTCCTGCATGTTCAGGCCCCGATCACTCAAAATCTTTTTCACTCAATCTTTCCACCTCCAATTTGGTCTCCCACTTCTCATTCCCTCCACCTCCAACACATATATCCTCTTTGTCAATCTTTCCTCACTCATTCTCTCCATGTGCCCAAACCATTTCAAAACACCCTCTTCTGCTCTCTCAACCATGCTCTTTTTATTTCCTCACATCTCTCTTACCCTTACATTACTTACTTCATCAAACCACCTCACACCACATATTGTCCTCAAACATCTCATTTCCAGCACATCCACCCTCCTTCGCACAACTCTATCTATAGCCCATGCCTCGCAACCATATAATACTGTTGGAACCACTATTCCTTCAAACATACCCATTTTTGCTTTCTGAGATAACGTTCTCGCCTTCCACACATTTTTCAACGCTTCCCGAACTTTCGCCCCCTCCCCCACCCTATGACTCACTTCCACTTCCATGGTTCCATCCGCTGCCAAATCCACTCCCAGATATCTAAAACACTTCCCTTCCTCCAGTTTTTCTCCATTCAAACTTACCTCCCAGTTGACTTGTCCCTCAACCCTACTGTACCTAATAACCATGCTCTTATTCACATTTACTCTCAGCTTTCTTCTTTCACGCACTTTACCAAACTCAGTCACCAGCTTCTGCAGTTTCTTACACGAATCAGCCACCAGCGCTGTATAATCAGCAAACAACAACTGACTCACTTCCCAAGCTCTCTCATCCACAAGAGACTGCATACTTGCCCCTCTTTCCAAAACTCTTGCATTCACCTCCCTAACAACCCCATCCATAAACAAATTAAACAACCATGGAGACATCACGCACCACTGCCGCAAACCTACATTCACTGTGGACCAATCACTTTCTTCTCTTCCTACTCATACACATGTCTTACATCCTCAATACAAACTTTTCACTGCTTCTAACAACTTGCCTCCCACACCATATATTCTTAATACCTTCCACAGAACATCTCTATCAACTCTATCATAGGCCTTCTCCAGATCCATAAATGCTACATACTAATTCATTTGCTTTTCTAAGTATTTCCCACATACATTCTTCAAAGCAAACAGCTGATCCACACATCCTTTACCACTTCTGAAACCACACTGCTCTTCCCCAATCTGATGCTCTGTATATCCCTTCTCCCTCTCAATCAATACCCTCCCATATAATTTCCCAGGAATACTCAACAAACTTATGCCTCTGTAATTTGAGCACTCACCTTTATCCCCTTTGCCTTTGTACAATGGCACTATGCAAGCATTCTGCCAATCCTCAGGCACCTCACCTCACATTAAATAACTTTACCAACCAGTCAACAACACAGTCACCCCCTTTTTTAATAAATTCCACTGCAATACCATCCAAACCTGCTGCCTTGCCGGCTTCATCTTCCGTAAATCCTTTACTACCTCTTCTTCTTTACCAAATTATTCTCCCTAACCCTCTCACGCTGCATACCACCTCGACTAAAACACCCTATATCTGCCATTCTATCATCAAACACATTTAACAAACCTTCAAAATACTCACTCCATCTCCTTCTCACATCACCACTACTTGTTATCACCTCCCCATTAGCCCCCTTCATTGATGTTCCCATTTGTTCCTTTGCCTTACGCACTTTATTTACCTCCTTCCAAAACATCTTTTTATTCTCCCTAAAATTTAATGATACTCTCTCACCCCAACTCTCATTTGCCCTCTTTTTCACCTCTTGCACCTTTCTCTTGACCTCCTGCCTCTTTCTTTTATACATCTCCCAGTCATTTGCATTATTTCCCTTTAAGAATCGTCCAAATGCCTCTCTCTTCTCTTTCCCTAATAATCTTACTTCTTCATCCCACCACTCTCTGCCCTTTCTAATCCGCCCACCTCCAACGCTTCTCATGCCACAAGCATCTTTTGCGCAAGCCATCACTGCTTCCCTAAATACATCCCATTCCTCCCCCACTCCCCTTACATCCTTTGTTCTCACCTTTTTCCATTCTGTACTGAGTCTCTCCTGGTATTTCCTCACACAAGTCTCCTTCCCAAGTCTGTGTGTCGTAGAAGGCGACTAAAGGGGACGGGATTGGGGGTTGGAAACCCTCCCCTCCTTGTATTTTAAATTTCTAAAAGGGGAAACAGAAGAAGGAGTCATGCGGGGAGTGCTGATCCTCCTTGAAGGCTCAGATTGGGGTGTCTAGATGTGTGTGGATGTAACTAAGATGAGAAATAAGGAGAGATACGTAGGAAGTTTGAGGAAAGGAACCTGGATGTTTTGGCTCTGAGTGAAATGAAGCTCAAGGGTAAAGTGGAAGAGTGATTTGGGAATGTCGTGGGAGTAAAGTATGGGGTTAGTGAGAGGACAAGAGCAAGGGAAGGAGTAGCACTACTCCTGAAACAGGAGTGATGGGAGTATGTGATAGAGTGTAAGAAAGTAAACTCCAGATTGATATAGGTAAAACTGAAAGTTGATGGAGAGAGATGGATGATTATTGGTGCATATGCACTTGGGCATGAGAAGAAAGATCCTGAGAGGCAAGTGCTTTGGGAGCAGCTGAGTGAGTGTTAGTAGTTTTGATGAACGAGACTGGGTTATAGTGGTGGGTGATTTGATTGCAAAGGTGAGTAATGTGGCAGTTGAGGGAATAATTGGTGTACATGGGGTGTTCAGTGTTGTAAACGAAATGGTGAAGAGCATGTAGATTTGTGCTGAAAAAGAACTGGTGATTGGAAATACCTGGTTTAAAGAAAGAGATATTCATAAGTATACGTATGTAAGTAGGAGAGATGGCCAGAGAGTGTTATTGGATTATGTGTTGATTGATAGGTGCGCGAAAGAGAGACTTTTGGATGTTAATGTGCTGAGAGGTGCAAGTGGAGGGATGTCTGATCATTATCTTGTGGAGGCAACTGGAGGGATGTCTGATCATTATCTTGTGGAGGAAAAGGTGAAGATTTGTAGAGGTTTTCAGAAAAGAAGAATGTTGGGGTGAAGAAAGTGGTGAGAGTAAGTGAGTAAGTGCAAGGAATGGAGTGAATTGGAACGATGTGTTATACCGGGGTCGATGTGCTGTCAATGGATTGAACCAGGGCATGTGAAGCGTCCAGGGTAAACCATGGAAAGTTCTGTGGGGCCTGGATGTGGAAAGGGAGCTGTGGTTTTGATGCATTATTACATGACAGCTGGAGACTGAGTATGAGCGAATGTGGCCTTTGTTGTCTTTTCCTAGCGCTACCTTGCACGCATGAGGGGGGGAAGGGGTTTTTATTTCATGTGTGGCGGGGTGGCGATGGAAGTGAATAAGGGCAGACAGTATGAATTATGTACATGTGTATATATGTATATGTCTGTGTGTGTATTTTTTTTTTTTTTTTCTTTTTTTTTTTTGCTTTGTCGCTCTCCCGCATTTGCGAGGTAGCGCAAGGAAACAGACGAAAGAAATGGCCCAACCCACCCCCATACACATGTATATACATACGTCCACACACGCAAATATACATACCTACACAGCTTTCCATGGTTTAACGCAGATGCTTCACATGCCCTGATTCAATCCACTGACAGCACGTCAACCCCGGTATACCACATCGATCCAATTCACTCTATTCCTTGCCCTCCTTTCACCCTCCTGCATGTTCAGGCCCCGATCACACAAAATCTTTTTCACTCCATCTTTCCACCTCCAATTTGGTCTCCCACTTCTCCTCGTTCCCTCCACCTCCAACACATATATCCTCTTGGTCAATCTTTCCTCACTCATTCTCTCCATGTGCCCAAACCATTTCAAAACACCCTCTTCTGCTCTCTCAACCACGCTCTTTTTATTTCCACACATCTCTCTTACCCTTACGTTACTTACTCGATCAAACCACCTCACACCACACATTGTCCTCAAACATCTCATTTTCAGCACATCCATCCACCTGCACACAACTCTATCCATAGCCCACGCCTCGCAACCATACAACATTGTTGGAACCACTATTCCTTCAAACATACCCATTTTTGCTTTCCGAGATAATGTTCTCGAATTCCACACATTCTTCAAGGCTCCCAGGATTTTCGCCCCCTCCCCCACCCTATGATCCACTTCCGCTTCCATGGTTCCATCCACTGCCAGATCCACTCCCAGATATCTAAAACACTTTACTTCCTCCAGTTTTTCTCCATTCAAACTTACCTCCCAATTGACTTGACCCTCAACCCTACTGTACCTAATAACCTTGCTCTTATTCACATTTACTCTTAACTTTCTTCTTTCACACACTTTACCAAACTCAGTCACCAGCTTCTGCAGTTTCTCACATGAATCAGCCACCAGCGCTGTATCATCAGCGAACAACAACTGACTCACTTCCCAAGCTCTCTCATCCCCAACAGACTTCATACTTGCCCCTCTTTCCAAAACTCTTGCATTCACCTCCCTAACAGCCCCTTCCATAAACAAATTAAACAACCATGGAGACATCACACACCCCTGCCGCAAACCTACATTCACTGAGAACCAATCACTCTCCTCTCTTCCTACACGTACACATGCCTTACATCCTCGATAAAAACTTTTCACTGCTTCTAACATCTTGCCTCCCACACCATATATTCTTAATACCTTCCACAAAGCATCTCTATCAACTCTATCATATGCCTTCTCCAGATCCATAAATGCTACATACAAATCCATTTGCTTTTCTAAGTATTTCTCACATACATTCTTCAAAGCAAACACCTGATCCACACATCCTCTACCACTTCTGAAACCACACTGCTCTTCCCCAATCTGATGCTCTGTACATGCCTTCACCCTCTCAATCAATACCCTCCCATATAATTTACCAGGAATACTCAACAAACTTATACCTCTGTAATTTGAGCACTCACTCTTATCCCCTTTGCCTTTGTACAATGGCACTATGCACGCATTCCGCCAATCCTATATATATATATATAGGATAGGGGATAGGGGAGAAAGAATACTTCCCACGTATTCCCTGCGTGTCGTAGAAGGCGACTAAAAGGGGAGGGAGCGGGTGGCTGGAAATCCTCCCCTTTCTTGTTTTTTTTTTTTTTTTTTTTTTTTTTAATTTTCCAAAAGAAGGAACAGAGAAGGGGGTCAGGTGAGGATATTCCCTCTAAGGCCCAGTTCTCTGTTCTTAACGCTACCTCGCTAACGCGGGAAATGGCAAATAGTATGAAAAAAAAAAAAAAAAAAATATATATATATATATATATATATATATATATATATATATATATATATATATATATATATATATGTGTGTGTGTGTGTGTGTGTATATATATATATATTTTTTTTTTTTTTTTTTTTTTTACTTTGTGTGTGTGTGTGTGTGTATATATATATATATATATATATATATATATATATATATATATATATATATATATATATGTATATATATATATATATATATATACATGTATATGTTGAGATGTATAGGTATGCATATTTGTGTGTGTGGATGTGTATGTATATACATGTGTATGTGGGTGGGTTGGGCCATTCTTTCATCTGTTTCCTTGCACTACCTCACAAATGTGGGAGACAGCGACAAAGCAACATATATAGATAAAATAGAATTTATATATATATATATATATATATATATATATATATATATATATATATATATATATATATATATATGATAGAGTTGATAGAGATGCTCTGTGGAAGGTATTAAGAATATATGGTGTGGGAGGCAAGTTGTTAGAAGGCAGTGAAAAGTTTTTATCGAGGATGTAAGGCATGTGTACGTGTAGGAAGAGAGGAAAGTGATTGGTTCTCAGTGAATGTAGGTTTGCGGCAGGGGTGTGTGATGTCTCCATGGTTGTTTAATTTGTTTATGGATGGGGTTGTTAGGGAGGTAAATGCAAGAGTTTTGGAAAGAGGGGCAAGTATGAAGTCTGTTGGGGATGAGAGAGCTTGGGAAGTGAGTCAGTTGTTGTTCGCTGATGACACAGCGCTGGTGGCTGATTCATGTGAGAAACTGCAGAAGCTGGTGACTGAGTTTGGTAAAGTGTGTGGAAGAAGAAAGTTAAGAGTAAATGTGAATAAGAGCAAGGTTATTAGGTACAGTAGGGTTGAGGGTCAAGTCAATTGGGAGGTGAGTTTGAATGGAGAAAAACTGGAGGAAGTGAAGTGTTTTAGATATCTGGGAGTGGATCTGGCAGCGGATGGAACCATGGAAGCGGAAGTGGATCATAGGGTGGGGGAGGGGGCGAAAATTCTGGGAGCCTTGAAGAATGTGTGGAAGTCGAGAACATTATCTCGGAAAGCAAAAATGGGTATGTTTGAAGGAATAGTGGTTCCAACAATGTTGTATGGTTGCGAGGCGTGGGCTATGGATAGAGTTGTGCGCAGGAGGATGGATGTGCTGGAAATGAGATGTTTGAGGACAATGTGTGGTGTGAGGTGGTTTGATCGAGTGAGTAACGTAAGGGTAAGAGAGATGTGTGGAAATAGAAAGAGCATGGTTGAGAGAGCAGAAGAGGGTGTTTTGAAGTGGTTTGGGCACATGGAGAGGATGAGTGAGGAAAGATTGACCAAGAGGATATATGTGTCAGAGGTGGAGGGAGCAAGGAGAAGAGGGAGACCAAATTGGAGGTGGAAAGATGGAGTGAAAAAGATTTTGTGTGATCGGGGCCTGAACATGCAGGAGGGTGAAAGGAGGGCAAGGAATAGAGTGAATTGGATCGATGTGGTATACCGGGGTTGACGTGCTGTCAGTGGATTGAATCAAGGCATGTGAAGCGTCTGGGGTAAACCATGGAAAGCTGTGTAGGTATGTATATTTGCGTGTGTGGACGTATGTATATACATGTGTATGGGGGGGGGGTTGGTCCATTTCTTTCGTCTGTTTCCTTGCGCTACCTCGCAAACGCAGGAGACAGCGACAAAGTAAAAAAAAATATATATATATATATATATATATATATATATATATATATATTTGTGGATGTAACCAAGATGTGAAGACCCTTACTGGAAAAACAATCACTCTTGAAGTAGAACCTTCAGACACAATTGAAAATGTGAAGGAAAATAGTGAAATTGGAGAAAAAATGTAGCTTAGTCATTGAAGCTTGTTGATACAGTGGTTAAATTGATGAGAACTGCTATTGACGTTTGTGTAAATAAATTATACATTTCCTTTTTTCCATAGCCAGAGGTTGAACCATTATGTGACATTCTTTTTTTCATTCATTTCAAGCTAGAAGTTTGTTTTCTAAATTGTTTCTTACATTTCTCATATGTATATATATGTATGTGTGTGTGTGTGTATATGTGCATATGTATGTGTATGTGTGTGTATGTGTATATGTATATATATATGTATATTATCCCTGGGGATAGGGGTGAAAGAATATTTCCCACGTATTCCTCGCGTGTCGTAGAAAGCGACTAGAGGGGACGGGAGCGGGGGGCCAGAAATCCTCCGCTCCTTGTATTAACTTTCTAAAATGGGAAACAGAAGAAGGAGTCACGCGGGGAGTGCTCATCCTCCTCGAAGGCTCAGAGTGGGGTGCCTAAATGTGTGTGGATGTAACCAAGATGTGAAAAAAGGAGAGATAGGTAGTATGTTTGAGGAAAGGAACCTGGATGTTTTGGCTCTGAGTGAAACGAAGCTCAAGGGTAAAGGGGAAGAGTGGTTTGGGAGTGTCTGGGGAGTAAAGTCAGGGGTTAGTGAGAGGACAAGAGCAAGGGAAGGAGTAGCAATACTCCTGAAACAGGAGTTGTGGGAGTATGTGATAGAGTGTAAGAAAGTAAATTCTCGATTAATATGGGTAAAACTGAAAGTTGATGGAGAGAGGTGGGTGATTATTGGTGCATATGCACCTGGGCATGAGAAGAAGGATCAAGAGAGGCAAGTGTTTTGGGAGCAGCTGAATGAGTGTGTTAGTGGTTTTGATGCACGAGACCGGGTCATAGTGATGGGTGATTTGAATGCAAAGGTGAGTAATGTGGCAGTTGAGGGAATAATTGGTATACATGGGGTGTTCGGTGTTGTAAATGGAAATGGTGAAGAGCTTGTAGATTTATGTGCTGAAAAAGGACTGATGATTGGGAATACCTGGTTTAAAAAGCGAGATATACATAAGTATACTTATGTAAGTAGGAGAGATGGCCAGAGAGCGTTATTGGATTACGTGTTAATTGACAGGCGTGCGAAAGAGAGACTTTTGGATGTTAATGTGCTGAGAGGTGCAACTGGAGGGATGTCTGATCATTATCTTGTGGAGGCTAAGGTGAAGACTTGTATGGGTTTTCAGAAAAGAAGAGTGAATGTTGGGGTGAAGAGGGTGGTGAGAGTAAGTGAGCTTGAGAAGGAGACCTGTGTGAGGAAGTACCAGGAGAGACTGAGTACAGAATGGAAAAAGGTGAGAACAATGGAAGTAAGGGGAGTGGGGGAGGAATGGGATGTATTTAGGGAATCAGTGATGGATTGCGCAAAAGATGCTTGTGGCATGAGAAGAGTGGGAGGTGGGTTGATTAGAAAGGGTAGTGAGTGGTGGGATGAAGAAGTAAGAGTGTTAGTGAAAGAGAAGAGAGAGGCATTTGGACGATTTTTGCAGGGAAAAAATGCAATTGAGTGGGAGATGTATAAAAGAAAGAGACAGGAGGTCAAGAGAAAGGTGCAAGAGGTGAAAAAAAGGGCAAATGAGAGTTGGGGTGAGAGAGTATCATTAAATTTTAGGGAGAATAAAAAGATGTTCTGGAAGGAGGTAAATAAAGTGCGTAAGACAAGGGAGCAAATGGGAACTTCGGTGAAGGGCGCAAGTGGGGAGGTGATAACAAGTAGTGGTGATGTGAGAAGGAGATGGAGTGAGTATTTTGAAGGTTTGTTGAATGTGTTTGATGATAGAGTGGCAGATATAGGGTGTTTTGGTCGAGGTGGTGTGCAAAGTGAGAGGGTCAGGGAAAATGATTTGGTAAACAGAGAAGAGGTAGTGAAAGCTTTGCGGAAGATGAAAGCCGGCAAGGCAGCAGGTTTGGATGGTATTGCAGTGGAATTTATTAAAAAAGGGGGTGACTGTATTGTTGACTGGTTGGTAAGGTTATTTAATGTATGTATGACTCATGGTGAGGTGCCTGAGGATTGGCGGAATGCGTGCATAGTGCCATTGTACAAAGGCAAAGGGGATAAGAGTGAGTGCTCAAATTACAGAGGTATAAGTTTGTTGAGTATTCCTGGTAAATTATATGGGAGGGTATTGATTGAGAGGGTGAAGGCATGTACAGAGCATCAGATTGGGGAAGAGCAGTGTGGTTTCAGAAGTGGTAGAGGCTGTGTGGATCAGCTGTTTGCTTTGAAGAATGTATGTGAGAAATACTTAGAAAAGCAAATGGATTTGTATGTAGCATTTATGGATCTGGAGAAGGCATATGATAGAGTTGATAGAGATGCTCTGTGGAAGGTATTAAGAATATATGGTGTGGGAGGAAAGTTGTTAGAAGCAGTGAAAAGTTTATATGGAGGATGTAAGGCATGTGTACGTGTAGGAAGAGAGGAAAGTGATTGGTTCTCAGTGAATGTAGGTTTGCGGCAGGGGTGTGTGATGTCTCCATGGTTGTTTAATTTGTTTATGGATGGGGTTGTTAGGGAGGTAAATGCAAGAGTTTTGGAAAGAGGGGCAAGTATGAAGTCTGTTGGGGATGAGAGAGCTTGGGAAGTGAGTCAGTTGTTGTTCGCTGATGATACAGCGCTGGTGGCTGATTCATGTGAGAAACTGCAGAAGCTGGTGACTGAGTTTGGAAAAGTGTGTGGAAGAAGAAAGTTAAGAGTAAATGTGAATAAGAGCAAGGTTATTAGGTACAGTAGGGTTGAGGGTCAAGTCAATTGGGAGGTGAGTTTGAATGGAGAAAAACTGGAGGAAGTGAAGTGTTTTAGATATCTGGGAGTGGATCTGGCAGCGGATGGAACCATGGAAGCGGAAGTGGATCATAGGGTGGGGGAGGGGGCGAAAATCCTGGGGGCCTTGAAGAATGTGTGGAAGTCGAGAACATTATCTCGGAAAGCAAAAATGGGTATGTTTGAAGGAATAGTGGTTCCAACAATGTTGTATGGTTGCGAGGCGTGGGCTATGGATAGAGTTGTGCGCAGGAGGATGGATGTGCTGGAAATGAGATGTTTGAGGACAATGTGTGGTGTGAGGTGGTTTGATCAAGTGAGTAACGTAAGGGTAAGAGAGATGTGTGGAAATAAAAAGAGCGTGGTTGAGAGAGCAGAAGAGGGTGTTTTGAAGTGGTTTGGGCACATGGAGAGGATGAGTGAGGAAAGATTGACCAAGAGGATATATGTGTCGGAGGTGGAGGGAACAAGGAGAAGAGGGAGACCAAATTGGAGGTGGAAAGATGGAGTGAAAAAGATTTTGTGTGATCGGGGCCTGAACATGCAGGAGGGTGAAAGGAGGGCAAGGAATAGAGTGAATTGGATCGATGTGGTATACCGGGGTTGACGTGCTGTCAGTGGATTGAAGCAGGGCATGTGAAGCGTCTGGGGTAAACCATGGAAAGCTGTGTGGGTGTGTATATTTGCGTGTGTGGACGTATGTATATACATGTGTATGGGGGGGGGTTGGGCCATTTCTTTCGTCTGTTTCCTTGCGCTACCTCGCAAACGCGGGAGACAGCGACAAAGTATAATAGATATAAATAAATATATATATATATATATATATATATATATATATATATATATATGTGTGTGTGTGTGTGTCATCCCTGGTGATAGGGGAGAAAGAATACTTCCCATGTATTCCTTGCATGTCGTAGAAGGCGACTAAAAGGGAAGGGAGCTGGGGGCTGGAAATCCTGCCCCTCTCGTTTTTAGTTTTCCTAAAGAAGGAACGGAGGAGCGGGCCAAGTGAGGATATTCCCTCAAAGGCTCAGTCCTCTGTTCTTAATGCTACCTCGCTAATGTGGGAAATGGCAAATAGTATAAAAAAAATCATATATACACATGTGCATTATTCATACTTGCTGCCTCTATTCATTCCCGTTGCCACCCCGCCACACGTGAAATGTCAAACCCCACCCCCTGCATGATAATCTTGAACCTCTTGGCACACAAATAGTTTGTCTGTAAGACATCATGTTTGAAAATTTAATTCTTTTCTTCTAAATAGTTGTTACAGTTATACAGAAGATTGATATATGCAGAATTAATCATAGACACTCTCAAATTTGGAGAGGTTCTGTGTAAACACTTTGACAAGTTGAGCCCAGAGCAGTCTGACTTACCAGTCCTATTTTGACCTCAAACCTTGACCCATTTTCCATATAATGCAATGTTGGCTCTCTTAACTAATTTCCTTAATACCACTTTGGTTTTTGATCACAAGAACTTGTGTGTCTCCAGCATTAGCCAGACCATATGATATTTGGAAAACCTTTGCATCACATGATTACTGTTGCTGTTGTTTGCTCCAGAGTAGACACTTATGGTGTTAGTTTTTTCATTCACTTCTAAGGTTTGGAAATGTGCCTTCTTTTGTCTTCCCTAACAGTTATTATCTGTCTATTTGAAGGAAGAGATTTCCATTTCTTCAGAAACTCTTAGACTGTATATCCTTATCCCTTAATTCATTGTCTTTTTAACCCCTTAGTTATGTGTCATTATAAGGCCTATCCTTGGTAAGGACTTTTGTCCATGACTGGAACTTTGAACATGGAAAAAGAGATGATGTACTCTGAATTTGTTGTAGACATTAACTCCTCTACCTCAGGGAAGCCATATTACTCATTGGTGAATGGATTTAGTGATGCAGTTCTGTGATTGACAGGTGTTAGAATTTATTGAAATTATGTATCTGCAAGATTGTTTTCATGTATTCTTATCTTGATGTTAGGAATTTGACAGGTTTTATGACGGTAAGAAGGATCAAGTTATGCCTGAATATTTTGAGTCTTGTAGTATTTTAGATTTTTTTGTGTCATAGGGAGCGAGGAAGAAGAAGAGAGTGCACGCCTTGCGGTATTTTGGTTGACACGGGCATCCCTTCAAGGCAACTGTGAGGCAACAGCATTGTTGCAAGACTGTCTTGACAATAATATTGGTAAGTACGTCACACATCAGCTACATCCAGTTATTTTTTGATGTATGAATTATGACCCATAGGTGATTCAGAGCTTTAGGTATGACTTAGAGGATTGATACACTAGAAAAAACAATTATTTCACACAAGCATCATTTGAAAATGAGTATAAATGGGAACAAGTAACTGGTTGAATGAATTAGTGCAATTTCAGTCAGTGATGATGTCACTGCCTGAAGAGACAGACACTTATGTAGAAAATCAGCATCAGGTCCTTGAACAAGGAGAATTGAAGTAAGTTTTGGTTACTTTGTGCTATGCATAGTATGGGCCTTGAAAAATCTTAATGGTTGGCAGTGGACATTCCTCATCATTCAGGTGTTTGAAAATGACATGACCTTGGTGGCAGATTCAAGAAAGTTACAGAAGCTGTTGCCTTAGCTTTGAAAAGTGCATTAAAGGAGGAAGTTGAGATGTAATGTGGATAAAAGTATGTTCATGATATTGAGTATTTAGGCAAGACATGTTGTACTGTGTGAGTTTGAATGGGGAGAACCTGGAGCAGGTTGAGTGCTTTAGATACATGGAAAAAGGACATGGCAGCAACTATGGGAGCTGAAGTGAATCATGGGGTCGAAATGAGGCAAAGGTCCAAGATGCATTTAGGAGTGCATGTGGAAGGAGAGTTCATTGTCTGAGAGCAAAAACAAAATGTTTGAGGATTGTAGGGTGGGAAATGTGGCAAAGGTCCTGGTTGCATTTAGGAATGTGTGGAAGGAGAGGTCGTTAGTTTAAAGGCAAAAGTAAAATGTTTGAGGATTATAGGGTGGGGAATGGGGAAAAGGCCCTAGATGCATTTAGGAGTGTGTGAAATTAGAGGTCATTGTCTGTGAGGGCAAAAGTAAAATGTTTGAGGACCATTTGTGGTATGAGAAGGGTTGATCAAGTAGGAAATAGTAGGGTTAGAGAAAGGTGTCATAGAAAGAAGAGTATGGTTGAAAGTGTGCATGGGATAGAGCAAACTGGAGCATCATGGTATAGAGGGGGTGATGCACTGTCACGGGTGAATCAGGGCATATGAAGCATTCAGGGGAAATCATGGAAAGGTCTGTAGGTATTGGCTGTGGATAGGGGGCTCTGGTTTCTATGTATTATGCATGACAACTAGAGAATATACATGAAAATTATTGTTATTTATGTGTAACATTTAAAAAGCCATTATATTCTTAAATATTTTTCACATATTTTTTCATAGCAAACATCTAGACAACACATCCTCTACCCCTCATGAAGCCAAATTATTTCTCCCTAGTTTGATACTGCTTGCATGCTACCACCCTCTCCCTCCCACTGCTTTACTGGGTTGAGGTGAACAGGCAGTCAGTGTACATTGTTGTTTTGTTGTTGTTTTTGTGATGGCAGGGGTTTAAGAGGAAGATGTAAGGGCTGAAAAAGAGGGCAAATGAGAGTTAGGGTGAGCAGGCATCAGCAAACCTTAGGAAGAGTAAGAAAATGTGTCAGAAGGAGGTTAATAGTGTGGGAAAAACAAGAGAACAAATGGGAACATTGATGAATGGTTCAAATGGGAAAGTGCAACAAGCAGGGAGAAGTTGAGGAGGAGATAAAGTGAGTGTGTTTAGTGATTGAGTGGCAGAAGTAGGGTGTTTAAGTTGGAGAGTTATGCACAATGAGAGAGTCATGGCAAGCTGTCTGGTGAAAAGAGAAGAGATGGTGAAAGCTTTGCATAAGGTGAACATGTTCCAAGACTCTTCATGCCCAGAATGCTGCTTCCATACATAAGACACTGAGCTCTTCTCAAGAGCCATACAATCTCTGCAAATGGACACACACAAATACATAAAACTTCATGACTTGCAAGCATGACTGGTGGACATGGCCAGCTTTTTTGAGTGCTGGAGGGGAGTCATGGGGACACAAGGGTGGGAAGAACAGAAGTAAGCACTTATTGTACTATTAACAGCCTATAAAGTGTGTTTTATCACCAAGAAGGCACAGGAAATAATTTTACTGCCCTCATTACTCCTACAACCACCATTATAAGTTAATGGTTGTCCACTTGAAAATCATCCATACACAATAACCATGCAGAAAATACATATGTTGTTGGATGACCTTCTTACTGATGAAGAAAATGATAGAAATTAACATGAAAAATGAGAAATGTCACTTTTAGAGTGCTTTTAGTGGTGGATTAGAAAAAGTTCCAATTCACTCTATTCCTTGCACAACTTTCACCCTCCTGCATGTTCAGGCCCCAATCACTCAAAATCTTTTTCACTCCATCTTTCCATCTCCAATTTGGTCTCCCACTTCTCCTCGTTTCCTCCACCTCTGACACATATCCTCTCTTTCCTCTCTCATTCTTTCCATGTGACCAAACCATTTCAAAACACCCTCTTATGCTCTCTCAACCACACTCTTTTTACCACCACACATCTCTCTTACCCTTTCATTACTTACTCGATCAAACCACCTCACACCACATATTGTCCTCAAATGTCTCATTTCCAGCACATACACCCTCCTCTTCACAACTCTATCTATAGCCCACACCTCGCAACCATATGTCATTGTTGGAACCACAATTCCTTCAAACATACCCATTTTTGCTTTCCAAGATAACGTTCCTTACATTTTTCAACGCTCCTAGAACCTTCACCCTCTACCCCACTCTGTGACATCTCTTCTGCTTCCATGGTTCCATCCGCTACTAAATCCACTCCCAGATATCTAATACACTTCTAATTTTTCTCCATTCAAAATAACCTCCCAATTAACTTCTCCCTCAACCCTACTGAACCTAATAACCTTGCTCTTATTCACATTTACTCCCAGCTTTCTTCTTTCATACTTTTTACCAAACTCAGTCACCAACTTCTGCAGTTTCTCACCCAAATCAGCCACCAGAGCTGTATCATCAGAGAACAGCAACTGACTCTTTTCCCAAGCTCTCTCATCCACAATAGACTGCATACTTGCCCCTCTCTCTAAAACTCTTGCATTCACCTACCTAAAAAACCCATCCATAAACAAATTAAACACCTGCTGAAAACCAATATTCACTGAGAACCGATCACTTTCCTCTCTTTCCACTCGTACACATGCCTCACATCCTTGATAAAAACTTTTCACTGCTTCTAGCAACTTACCTCCAACACCATATACTCTTAATACCTTCCACAAAGCATCTGTATCAGCTCTATCACATGAGTTCTCCAGATCCATTAATGTTATATACAAATCCATCTGTTTTTCTATGTATTTCTCACATACATTCTTCAAAGCAAACACCTGATCCACACATCCTCTACCATTTCTGAAACCACCACACTGCTCTTCCCCAATCTGATGTTCTGTACATGCCTTGACCTTCTCAATCATTACCCTCCCATATAGTTTCCCAGGAATACTTAACAAAATTATACCTCAGCAATTTGAACACTTATCCCCTTTGCCTTTGTACAGTGGCATTATGCATGCATTCTGCCAATCCTCAGGCACTTCACCCTGAACCATACATTCATTGAATATGCTTAACAACCAGTCAGCTACACAATCACCCCATTTTTTATTAAATTCCACTGCAATACCATCCAAACCTGCTGCCTTGCCAACTTTCATCTTCTGCAAAGCTTTCACTACCTCTTCGGTGTTTACCAAACCATTCTCCCTGACCCTCTCACTTTGCACACCACCTCGACCAAAACACCCTATATTTGCCACCTCTATCATCAAACGCATTCAACAAACCTGCAAAACACTCACTCCATCTTCTCACTTCACCACTACTTCTTATTACCTCCCCATTAGCCCCCTTCACCGATGTTCCCATTTGTTCTCTTGTCTTACTCACTTTATTTACCTCCTTCTAAAACATCTTTTTAATCTCCCAAAAATTTAGTGATACTCTCTCACCCCAACTATCATTTGCCCTGTTTTTCACATCTTGCACCTTTCTCTTGACCTCCTGCCTCTTTCTATTATACATCTCCCAGTCATTTGCACTACTTCCCTGCAAAACTCGTTCAAATGTCTCTCTCCTCTCTTTCACTAACAATCTTACTTCTACATCCTGCCACTCACTACCTTTTCTAATCTGCCCACCTCCCACCTTTCTCTTGCCACTAGCATCTTTTTCGCAAGCCATCACTGCTTCCTTGGATATATCCCATTCCTCCCTCACTCCTCTTACATCATTTGCTCTCACCTTTATTCCATTCTGCACTCCATCTCTCTTGGTACTTCCTCACACAAGTCCATACACGCACACATACACATTTCAACGTATACATTATCCCTGAGGTTATGGGAGAAAGGATACCTCACATGCATTCCTGTTAGTCGTTGCAGGTGACTAAAGGGGACAGGAGCAGAGGGCTAGAAACCCTTCCCTCCTTGTATTTTAACTTTTTAAAGGGGAAACAGAAGAGCTGGGGTTGACATGCTGCCTATGGATTGAACCAGGGCATGTGAAGCACCTGGGGTAAGCCATGGAAAGTTTTATGGGGCCTGGATGTGGAAAGGGAGCTGTGGTTTCGGTGCATTGCACATGACAGCTAGAGATTGAGTGTGAACAAATGTGGCCTTTGTTGTCTTTTCCTGGTGCTACCTCACACATGCCCGGGGGGAGGGGGGTGCTATTACATGTGTGGCGGGATGGCGATAGGAATGGATGGGGGCAGTTAGTATGAGTGTGTATTTGTGTATATGTCTGTGTATGTAAATGTATGTATACGTTGAAATGTATAGGTATGTATATGTGCAGGTGTGGGCATTTATGTATATACATGTGTATGTGGGTGGGTTGGGCCATTCTTTCGTCTGTTTCCTTGTGCTACCTCGCAAACGTGGGAGAAAGCGATAAGTATAGTAAATAGATTATATGAATAAAACAAATTCATACATGTTTCCTTCATCCAATCCCGTTGCTACCCCACCACACTTCAAATAGCAACCCCCCCTCCCTATCCTCTAGCAAGGTAGCACCAGGAAAAGAAAAAAAAAGGCCACATTCATTCACACTGTCTCTATATGTCATGTGTAATGAGTCTGTCTGTCGTTTGTAATGCACCAAAACAAGAGCTCCCTTTCCACATCTAGGCCTTACAGACTTTTCCATGGTTTACACCAGACACTTCACATGCCCTGGTTCAATCCATTGACAGCATGTCGGTCCTGGGATACCACATCGTTTAAATTCACTCTATTTCTTGCACTCCTTACTCCCTCTTGTATGTTCAGGCCCGGATCTCTCAAAATCTTTTTCACTCCATCCTTCCACCTCCAGTTTGATCTCCTGCTTCTCCTTCTTCCCTCCACATCTGACACATATTATAACCTCTTTGTCAGTCTTTTCTTACTCATTCTCTACATATGACCAAACCATTTCAACACGCCCTCTTCTGCTCTCTCAACCACACTCTTTTTATTACCACACATTTCTCTTACCCTTTCATTACTTACTCGATCAAACCACCTTACACCACATATTGTCCTCAAACATTTCATTTCCTACACATCCACCCTCCTTATCACAACCTTATCTGTTGCCCATGCCTCGCAACCATATAACATTGTTGCAACCACTATTCCTTCAAACATACCCATTTTTGTTCTCCGAGATAACGCTCTCGCTTTCCACACATTCATCAATGCTCCCAAAACCTTTACTCCCTTCTCCACCCTGTGACTCACTTCCACTTTCATGGTTCCATTCGCTGCTGAGTCTACTCCCAGATACCTAAAACACTTCACTTCCTCCAGTTTTTCTCCATTCAGATTTACCTCCCAGTTAACTTGTCCCTCAACCCTACTGAACCTGATAACCTTGCTCTTATTCATGTTTACTCTCAACTTTCTTCTTTCACACACTTTAGCAAACTCAGTCACCAGCTTCTGCACTTTCTCACCTGAATCAGCCACCAGTGCTGTATCATCAGCGAACAACTAACCACCTCATTCATAAACAAATTAAACAACCATGGAGACATCATGCACCCCTGCCACAAACCGACATTCACAGAGAACCAATCACCTTTATCCCCTTTGCCATTGTACAATAGCACTATGCATGTATTCCACCAATCCTCAGGCACTTCACCATGATCCATACATACATTGAATATCATTACCAACCAGTCAACAATACAGTCACCCCTTTTTAATGGATTTCACTGCAATACCTTCCAAACCCGCCACCTTGCCGGCTTTCATGTACTGCAAAGCTTTCAGTACCTCTTTTGTGTTTATCAAACCATTCTCCCTGACCCTCTCACTTCACATGCCACCCCAACCAAAACACCCTATATCTGCCACTCTATCATCCTTTCATCAAACACATTCAACAAACCTTCAAAATGCTCACTCCATCTCCTCACTTTATCGCTACTTGTTATTAGCTTCCCATATGCCCCCTTCACCGATGTTCCCATTCGTTCTCTTGTTTTACGTACTTTATTTACCTCCTTCCAAAACATATTTTTATTCTCCCTAAAATTTAATGATACTCTCTCACCCCAACTCTCATTTACCCTCTTTTTCACCTCTTGCACCTTTCTCTTGACCTCCTGCCACTTTCTTTTATATATCTCCCAGTCATTTGCACTACTTCCCTGCAAAAGTTGTCCAAACACGTCTCTCTTCTCTTTCACTAGCAATCTTACTTCTTCTCTCCTTTCACTACCCTTTCTAATCTACCCATCTCCCACCTTTCTCGTGCTGCATGCATCTTTTGCACAAGCCATCATTGCTTCCCTACATACATCCTATTCCTCCCCCACTCCCCCAACGTCATTTGCTCTTGCATTTTGCCATTCTGCACTCAATCTCTACTGGTGCTTCCTCACACAAGTCTCCTTTCCAAGTTCACTTACTCTCACCACTCTCTTCTCCCCAACATTCTCTCTTCTTTTCTTAAAACCTCTACAAATCTTCACCTTCGCCTCCACAAGATAGTGATCAGACATCCCTCCAGCTGCCCCTCTCAGCACATTAACATCTAAGAGTCTTTCTTTTACATGCCTATCAGTTAACTCATGATTCAATAATGCCCTCTGGCCATCTGTCCTACTCACATACATTTACTTTTGTATATCTCTCTTTTTAAACCAAGTGTTCCCAATCACCAGTCCTTTTTCAGCACAAATCCACAAGCACTTCACCATTTCAATTTACAACACTGCAACACCCCATGTACACCAGTTATACCCTCACCTGCCACATTACTCACCTTTGCATTCAAATCCCACATCACTATAACCTGGTGTTGTGCATCAAAGCTGTTAACACACTCACTCAGCTGCTCCCAAATCACTTGCCTCATAATCTTTTTCATGACCAGGTGCATAGGCACCAATAATTATCCATCTCTTTCCATCCAATTTCAGTTTTATCCATATCAATCTAGAGTTTACTTTCTTACACTATCACATACTCCCACATATATAGACCTTTTTTCACACTCTGAGATGGAATTTGCAAACCCTGCCTGCTGTTTAAAGAGTTAATGGTTCGGTATACAGGAAGATCTAGTATATATGTATCAAGAGATTGTCAGCACGAAGGTGTGTGAAAGGATGTTTAATAGAATGTTATTTGAAAATCTTCTTTATAAATCACAAGAAAGTGAGAATAGGTGCATGATTTGTAAATGTGCAGATAGTTACTTATGAATCTTATTTCTTATTGTAACAGGCATATGTGAACACAACTACCATGAAGTGCGGGAGTGTCTGGCCATGGACCTGCAGGAAAAGCTGGCGAGGCGAGCAGCTCACATGCTCTTCTGCAGGTAACCAACGGGTGCAACTTGTGCTCTTGCCTTCTTGATTATAAGTGCGACTTCTGCTCTGCACTTACCCTCAGGGCGGCCTCAGGTCAGGTGGGTTCCTAAGGAAACAGCCAATCTTGGGCTCATGCTTGACATTTCGATTATTTTTAAAACCATGCCCTGGTCTGCATAGAATTGTTTTCCCCATTCTCTTTGTTTTGTCACTTCTATTTCTTTTGTTTTCTCGATCTTTTCTTGTTTCTGCACTCTTCTTTTCCTCCTTTGCACAAATGCCAACTTATCAAACTTTTTTAATGCATGTAATTTGACTTAGTTCAAACTTATGTCACCTTAACCCAAAAGTGATAACTAACAAAATTATTTTGCAAATGTATTTTAACTTTCTAAAAGGGGAAGCAGAAGAAGGAGTCACGCGGGGAGTGCTCATCCTCCTCAAAGGCTCAAATTGGGGTGTCTGAATGTGTGTGGATGTAACCAAGATGAGAAAAAGGAGAGATAGGTAGTATGTTTGAGGAAAGGAACCTGAATATTTTGGCTCTGAGTGAAACGAAGCTCAATGGTAAAGGGGAAGAGTGGTTTGGGAATGTCTTGGGAGTAAAGTCAGGGGTTAGTGAGAGAAACAAGAGCAAGGGAAGGAGTAGCACTACCCCTGAAACTGGAGTGGTGGGAGTATGTGATAGAGTGCAAGAAAGTAAACTCTAGATTGATATGGGTAAAACTGAAAGTTGATGGAGAGATGGATGATTATTGGTGCATATGCACCTGGGCATGAGAAGAAAGATCATGAGAGGCAAGTGTTTTGGGAGCAGCCGAGAGAGTGTTAGTAGTTTTGATGCACGAGACCAGGTTATAGTGATGGGTGATTTGAATGCAAAGGTGAGTAATGTGGCAGTTGAGGAAATAATTGGTGTACATGGAGTGTTCAGTGTTGTAAATGGAAATGGTGAAGAGCTTGTAGATTTATGTGCTGAAAAAGGACTGGTGATGGGAATACATAGTTTAAAAAGAGAGATATACATAAGTATACGTATGTAAGTAGGAGAGATGGCCAGAGAGCGTTATTGGATTACGTGTTAATTGTTAGGTGCGCGAAAGAGAGACTTTTGGATGTTAATGTACTGAGAGGTGCAACTGGAGGGATGTTTGATCATTGTCTTGTGGAGGTGAAGGTGAAGATTTGTAGAGGTTTTCAGAAAAGAAGAGAGAATGTTGGGGTGAAGAGAGTGGTGAGAGTAAGTGAGCTTGGGAAGGAGACTTGTGTGAGGAAGTACCAGGAGAGACTGATTACAGAATGGAAAAAGGTGAGAACAATGGAAGTAAGGGGAGTGGGGGAGGAATGGGATGTATTTAGAGAAGCAGTGATGGCTTGCGCAAAAGATGCTTGTGGCATGAGAAGAGTGGGAGGTGGGCAGATTAGAAAGGGTAATGAGTGGTGGGATGAAGAAGTAAGATTATTAGTGAAAGAGAAGAGAGAGGCATTTGGACGATTTTTGCAGGGAAATAATGCAAATGACTGGGAGATGTATAAAAGAAAGAGGTAGGAGGTCAAGAGAAAGGTGCAAGATGTGAAAAAGAGGACAAATGAGAGTTGGGGTGAGAGTGTATCATTAAATTTTAGGGAGAATAAAGAGATGTTTTGGAAGGAGATAAATAAAGTGCGTAAGACAGGGGAACAAATGGGGACAGTGAAGGGGGCAAATGGGGAGGTGATAACAAGTAGTGGTGATGTGAGAAGGAGATGGAGTGAGTATTTTGAAGGTTTGTTGAATGTGTTTGATGATAGAGTGGCAGATATAGGGCGTTTGGTCGAGGTGGTGAGAGGGTTAGAGAGAGTGATTTGGTAAACAGAGAAGAAATAGTAAAAGCTTTGCAGAAGATGAAAGCCAGCAAGGCAGTGGGTTTGGATGGTATTGCAGTGGAATTTATTAAAAAAGGGGATGAGTGTATTGTTGACTGGTAGGTTTTTTTATTATTATTTTGCTTTGTTGCTGTCTCCCACGTTTGCGAGGTAGCGCAAGGAAACAGTGCATGGGTATATATGTATGTGTCTGTGTGTGTATATATATGTGTACATTGGGATGTATAGGTATGTATATTTGCGTGTGTGGACATGTATGTATATACATGTGAATGGGGGTGGGTTGGGCCATTTCTTTCGTCGTGACTGGTAGGTAAAGTTATTTAATGTATGTATGACTCATGGTGAGGTGCCTGAGGATTGGCAGAATCCTTGCATAGTACCATTGTACAAAGGCAAAGGGGACAAAAGTGATTGCTCAAATTACAGAGGTATAAGTTTGTTGAGTATTCCTGGGAAATTATATGGGAGGGTATTGATTGAGGGGGTGAAGACATATACCGAGCATCAGATTGGGGAAGAGCAGTGTGGTTTCAGAAGTGGTAGAGGATGTGCAGATCAAATGTTTGCTTTGAAGAATGTATGTGAGAAATACTTAGAAAAGCAAATGGATTTGTATGTAGCATTTATGGATCTGGAGAAGGCATATGATAGAGTTGATAGAAATGCTCTGTGGAAGGTATTAAGAATATATGATGTGGGAGGCAAGTTGTTAGAAGTGAAAAGTTTATATGGAGGAAGTAAGGCATGTGTACGAGTAGGAAGAGAGGAAAGTGATTGGTTCTCAATGAATGTTGGTCTGTGGCAGGAGTGTGTGATGTCTCCATGGTTGTTTTATTCGTTTATGGATGGGGTTGTTAAGGAGGTGAACGCAAGAGTTTTGGAAAGAGGGGCAAGTATGAAGTCTGTTGTGGATGAGAGAGCTTGGGAAGTGAGTCAGTTGTTGTTCGCTGATGATACAGTGCTGGTGACTGATTTGGGTGAGAAACTGCAGAAGCTGGTGACTGAGTTTGGTAAAGTGTGTGAAAGAAGAAATCTTAAAGTAAATGTGAATAAGAGTGAGGTTATTAGGTACAGTAAGGTTGAGGGACAAGTCAATTGGGAGGTAAGTTTGAATGGAGAAAAACTGGAGGAAGTGAAGTGTTTTAGATATCTGGGAGTGGATTTGGCAGCGGATGGAACCATGGAAGCAGAAGTGAATCATAGGGTGGGGGAGGAGGCAAAGTTTCTGGGAGTGTTGAAAAATGTGTTGAAGTCGAGAACATTATCTTGGAAAGCAAAAATGGGCATGTTAGAAGGAATGGTGTTTCCAACAATGTTATATGGTTTCGAGGCATGGGCTATAGATAGACTTGTGTGAGGGTGGATGTGCTGGAAATGAGATGTTTGAGGACAATATTTGGTGTGAGGTGGTTTGATCAAGTAAGTAATAATAGGGTAAGAGAGATGTGTGGTAATAAAAAGAGTGTGGTTGAGAGAGCAGAAAAGGGTGTTTTGAAATGGTTTGGTCACATGGAGAGAATGAGTGAGGAAAGATTGACAAAGAGGATAAATGTGTCAGAGGTGGAGAGAACGAGGAGAAGTGGGAGACCAAATTGAAGGTGGAAAGATGGAGTGAAAAAGATTTTGAGTGATCGGGGCCTGAACATGCAGGAGGGTGAAAGGCGTGCAAGGAATAGAGTGAATTGGAACGGTGTGGTATCCTGGGTTTGACGTGTTGCCAATGGATTGAACCAGGGCATGTGAAGCATCTGGGGTAAACCATGGACAGCTTTGTGGGGCCTGGATGTAGAAATGGAGCTGTGGTTTCGGTGCATCACACATGACAGCTAGAGACTTAGTGTGAATGAATGTGGCCTTTGTTGTCTTTTCCTAGTGCTACCTCACGCATATGCAGGGGGAGGGGGTTGTCATTTCATGTGTGGTGGGGTGGCGACGGGAATGAATAAAGGTCAGCAAGTTTGAATTATGTATGAGATGTTATATATATTTATTTATTTTTTTTTTTTTTTTTGCTTTGTCGCTGTCTCCTGCGTTTGTGAGGTAGCGCAAGAAAACAGACGAAAGAAATGGCCCAACCCACCCCCATACACATGTATATACATACGTCCACACACGCAAATATACATACCTACACAGCTTTCCATGGTTTACCCCACACGCTTCACATGCCCTGATTCAATCCACTGACAGCACGTCAACCCCAGTATACCACATCGATCCAATTCACTCTATTCCTTGCCCTCCTTTCACCCTCCTGCATGTTCAGGCCCCGATCACACAAAATCTTTTTCACTTCATCTTTCCACCTCCAATTTGGTCTCCCACTTCTCCTCGTTCCCTCCACCTCCGACACATATATCCTCTTGGTCAATCTTTCCTCACTCATTCTCTCCATGTGCCCAAACCATTTCAGAACACCCTCTTCTGCTCTCTCAACCACGCTCTTTTTATTTCCACACATCTCTCTTACCCTTACGTTACTTACTCGATCAAACCACCTCACACCACACATTGTCCTCAAACATCTCATTTCCAGCACATCCATCCTCCTGCGCACAACTCTATCCATAGCCCACTCCTCGCAACCATACAACATTGTTGGAACCACTATTCCTTCAAACATACCCATTTTTGCTTTCCGAGATAATGTTCTCGACTTCCACACATTCTTCAAGGCTCCCAGAATTTTCGCCCCCTCTCCCACCCTATGATCCACTTCCGCTTCCATGGTTCCATCCGCTGCCAGATCCACTCCCAGATATCTAAAACACTTTACTTCCTCCAGTTTTTCTCCATTCAAACTTACCTCCCAATTGACTTGACCCTCAACCCTACTGTACCTAATAACCTTGCTCTTATTCACATTTACTCTTAACTTTCTTCTTTCATATATATATATATATATATATATATATATATATATATATATATATATATATATATATATATATATATATATTTTTTCGCTGTCTCCCGCGTTTGCGAGGTAGCGCAAGGAAACAGACGAAAGAAATGGCCCAACCCACCCCCATACACATGTATATACATACGTCCACACACGCAAATATACATACCTACACAGCTTTCCATGGTTTACCCCAGACACTTCACATGCCTTGATTCAATCCACTGACAGCACGTCAACCCCGGTATACCACATCGCTCCAATTCACTCTATTCCTTGCCCTCCTTTCACCCTCCTGCATGTTCAGGCCCCGATCACACAAAATCTTTTTCACTCCATCTTTCCACCTCCAATTTGGTCTCCCTCTTCTCCTCGTTCCCTCCACCTCCGACACATATATCCTCTTGGTCAATCTTTCCTCACTCATTCTCTTCATGTGACCAAACCATTTCAAAACACCCTCTTCTGCTCTCTCAACCACTCTCTTTTTATTTCCACACATCTCTCTTACCCTTACGTTACTTACTTGATCAAACCACCTCACACCACACATTGTCCTCAAACATCTCATTTCCAGCACATCCATCCTCCTGCGCACAACTCTATCCATAGTCCACGCCTCACAACCATACAACATTGTTGGAACCACTATTCCTTCAAACATACCCATTTTTGCTTTCCGAGATAATGTTCTCGACTTCCACACATTCTTCTAGGCTCCCAGAATTTTCGCCCCCTCCCCCACCCCATGATCCACTTCCGCTTCCATGTTTCCATCCGCTGCCAGATCCACTCCCAGATATCTAAAACACTTCACTTCCTCCAGTTTTTCTCCATTCAAACTCACCTCCCAATTGACTTGACCCTCAACCCTACTGTACCTAATAACCTTGCTCTTATTCACATTTATTCTTAACTTTCTTCTTTCACACACTTTACCAAACTCAGTCACCAGCTTCTGCAGTTTCTCACATGAATCAGCCACCAGCGCTGTATCATCAGCGAACAACAACTGACTCACTTCCCAAGCTCTCTCATCCCCAACAGACTTCATCCTTGCCCCTCTTTCCAAAACTCTTGCATTCACCTCCCTAACAACCCCATCCATAAACAAATTAAACAACCATGGAGACATCACACACCCCTGCGGCAAACCTACATTCACTGAGAACCAATCACTTTCCTCTCTTCCTACACGTACACATGCCTTACATCCTCGATAAAAACTTTTCACTGCTTCTAACAACTTGCCTCCCACACCATATATTCTTAATACCTTCCACAGAGCATCTCTATCAACTCTATCATATGCCTTCTCCAGATCCATAAATGCTACATACAAATCCATTTGCTTTTCTAAGTATTTCTCACATACATTCTTCAAAGCAAACACCTGATCCACACATCCTCTACCACTTCTGAAACCACACTGCTCTTCCCCAATCTGATGCTCTGTACATGCCTTCACCCTCTCAATCAATACCCTCCCATACAATTTGCCAGGAATACTCAACAAACTTATACCTCTGTAATTTGAGCACTCACTCTTATCCCCTTTGCCTTTGTACAATGGCACTATGCACGCATTCCGCCAATCCTCAGGCACCTCACCATGAGTCATACATACATTAAATAACCTTACCAACCAGTCAACAATACAGTCACCCCCTTTTTTAGTAAATTCCACTGCAATACCATCCAAACCTGCTGCCTGTGTGTATATATATGTATATGAGATGGATAGGTATGTATATGTGCGTGTGCGGACGTGTATATATATACATGTGCATGTGGGTGGGTTGGGCCATTCTTTTGTCTGTTTCCTTGCGCTTCCTTGCTAATGCGGGAGACAGTAGAATAAATATAAATAAATGTATTAAGATATGCTTTGGAGATGTTTATTATATGAGAGTGTGAGAAGTTGTCATGAAGCATTTTTATCAGATAACAGTCATTGTGTAACTGGTGAAATATGATAGTTTTGCTTTTGCTATTACTTGTAACAAGTACAGTGAATCAGGATTTACGTTCTTGAAAGTAATTCAGCTATCAAATTTAAAAGATTTTTGCTGGAAGGAATTTTCGGGAAAACCTTCAGATTTGAGTGTGCTTGGGTTTGGTTGCTTTTCTGTTTGAATGAGGAGATATAAGTAGACAGATATGTTTAGAAAGCAGTTTTGCATGTCCTACCTTGCTGTAGAGGTAGGAAGTGCCTTATATTAATATGTTCAATGCATTGCATTATTAGAAAAACTCAGTAGTCGATACTTGCACCATTCTGGACCCCACTAATTTTTTTGTTCAAGTTGAAATTGCCACCAAAACATTGATGCATGCTTTTGTATATATTTTAGCATTTGTAACAGTGATGGCATTTATACATCATTAAATGCCCAAAATTCATTGTCTCATCTTCTGTGAATGGTTTGAAATAATTGAATTGATTATGTATAATTGTTATGAATGGTTTGAAGTAATTGAATCAATATTATAACCTAGCACTGCTTTTCTAGTGCTTTTGCAGCTTGCAGCTTGAAGGGTGTATTTTAGACAGGAGCAGGGGATATTGTAAACTCCTCTGGAATGCTAATTTTTTTTATGAGACTACTCCTTATTGCCTACTGATGATAAATAACTCTGATGAAGCTGACTTTTCATTTGTACTGTAACCACAAACAAGCAGAGTCCAGTAACACCCGATTCCAACAAATTTATGCTGATTACATTCTTGCTACTTTAAGAAAACTTGAAGCCAGGATGAGGTTGGGGAGAAAGAATTCGTACCTCCGTATTCCCTGTGTGTCATAGAAGATGACTAAAGGGGGTGGGAGCTGAGGGGGCTGGAAACCCTCCCTTGTATTTCAGTTTCTAAGAGAGGAAGCAGAAGAAAGAGCCAAGCAAAGATTTTTCATCCTCCTTAGAGGCTCAGACTAGGGTGCCTGAATGTGTATTGATGTAACCATGATGAGAATAGAGGAGAGATAGTATGTTTCAGAAAAGAAACCTGTATGTTTTGGCTCTGAGTGAAACAAAGCTCAAGGGTAAAGGAGATGATTGGTTTGGAAATGTCTGTGAAGTGAAGTCAGGGTTTGGTGAGAGGACAAGAGCTAAGGAAGGAGCAGCACTACTCCTGAAGCAGGAGTTGTGGGAGTGTGATAGAGTGTAAAGAAGTAAATTCTTGAGTGATGAGGCTTAAACTGAAAGTGGATGGCAAGAGATAGGTGATTATTGGCCATGAAAAGAAAGATCATGAAAGGTAAGTGTGTTGGGAGCAGCTGAGTGAGTGTGTCCGCAGTTTTGATGTACGAGACCGGGTATTAGTGATGGGTGATTTAAATGCAAAGGTAAGTAATTTGACAGTTTAGGGTATAATTGGGGCACATTGAGTATTCAGTGTTATTAAAAGAACTAAGAGGGGTAGCTGGTGGAATGTTTGATCTCTGTCTCTAGGAGGCAAGGGTGAAGATCTGTAGAGCTTTTTGAAAATGGGGAAACAATGTCATGGTGAAGAGAGTGGTGAGAGTAAGTAAGCTTGGAAAGGAGACCTGTGTGAAAAAATACCAAGAGACATTGAGTGTAGAATGGCAGGTGAGAGAAAATTAACCAAAGGGAGTGGGTGAGGAATGAAAAGTATATAGAAAAGCAGTGCTGACATGTGCAAGAAATGGATGTGGCATTGGCAGGTGGGCAGATTATAAATGGTAGGGAGTGGTGGGATGAAAAAGTATAGTTGCAAGTGAAAAAAAAGAGGCATCTTGGCTGCACTTAATAGGAAGGAGTGCAAATGATTGGGGGATGAACAAGAGAAAGTGGTAGAGGTTAAGATGAAGTTATAGGGGTTGAAAAACAGGGCAAATGAGAGTTGGGGTGAGCAGGTATCAGTAAATTAGATGATATTTTGGAAGGTGGTGAATGAAGTGTGAAAGACAAGGGAGCAAATGGGAACATTAGTGAAGGGGCAAAGGGGGAAGTTATAACAGGTTGTGATGAAGTGAGGAGGAGATGGAGTGAATATTTTGAAGGACTTTTTGATGATAGAGTGGCATATGTAGGTATGTAGGATGTTTAGGTTGGGGTGTCATACGAAGTGAGAGAGTCATGGAGAGTGGTTTGGTGAAGAGGGAAGAGGTGGTGAAAGCCTTCCGTAAGATGAAATGTGGCAAAACAGCTGGAGTTAATGGTAAAGCAGGTGAATTTGTTATGAAAGGGGATGACTATGTTGTTGATTGGTTGGTAAGGATATTCACTGTATGTATGGATTATGGTGAGGTTTCTGAGGATTGGCAGAATGCATAAATATTTCCATTCTATAAAGACAAGCAGGGTAGAGGTGAGTGTTCAAACAACAGAGGTATAAGTTTGTTGAGCATACCTGGTAAGATGTGTGGGTGGGTGATGATTGAGAGAGTGAAAGCATTGACAGAGCATCAGACTGGGGATGAGTAGTGTGGTTTCAGAAGTGGTAGAGGATGTGTGGATCAGGCATTTGCTTTTAAAATGTGTGAGAAATACTTAGAAAACAGGTGGATTTGTATGTTGCATTATGATAGGATTGATAGAGATGCTTTGTGGAAGGTTAAGAATATATGGTATGGGAGGAAAGCAGCAAGAAGCAGAGAAGTTTTTATTGAGGGTGTAAGGCTTGTGTACAAATAGGAAGAGAGGAGAGTGAATTGTTTTAAATGAATGTTAGGCTGCAGCAAGGATGTGTGATATCAGTTTGTTTATAAATGGGGTGGTGAGGGTGGTGAATGTGAGATTCTTGGAGAGAGAGGCTAGTATGCAGTCTGTGGGGGATGAGAGGGCCTGGGAAGAGAGCCTGGTGTTGTTTGCTGATGATACAGCATTGGTGGCAGGTTTGAGTGAAAAACTGCAGAAATTTGTTATTAAAATGGAATGATGTATGAAAGGAGAAAGTTGAGAGTAGGTTTGGATAAAAGTAAGGTTATTAGTTTTAGCAGGATTGAGGGAGGGACTGGTTAGTTGAGGTGTGAGTTTGAATGGAGAAAAATTGGAGAAAGTGAAGCATTTTAGATACCTGGGTGTGGACATGGCACCAAATAGAACCATGGAAGGGGAAGTGAGCCATAGAGTTGGAGAGGGGGCAAAGGGTCTGGAAATGCTGAAGAATATGTGGGAGGCTAAAATGGGTATGTTTGAAGGAATAGTAATCCCAGCAACATTATATATATGTGAGCCATGGGCTGTAGATATGGTTGTGTGGAGGAGGGAGGATGTGTTGGAAATGAAATGTTTGAGGATAGGATGTGGTGTCAGATGATGTGATGAAGTAAGTAATGAAAGGGTAAGAGCATTGTGTGATAATAAAATGAGTGTGATTGAAAGAGTAGAAGAGATTGTCCTCAAATGTTTTGGACATATTGCGAGAATGAGAGAAGAAAGGTTGACAAAAAGTATTTGTGTATCAAGTGGAGGGAACAAGGAGAACAAGGAAACCAAATTGGATGTGGAGTGATGTTGGGAAAATTACTTTGAGCATTTGGGGCCTGAACTTGCAGGATGGTGAAAGGCATGCATGGGATAGAGTGAATTGGAACGATATGGTATACTGGACTTGACTTAATGTAAGTGGACAGAATCAGAGTACGGAAAGTGTCTTTGGTAAACCATGGAAAGGTCTGTGGGGTCTGATTGTGGAAATGCTGACATCTCCACACTGCATTCCTTCTACTTCTTCAAATCTGCTCCTTCATCTTTCACTTGATCTACATGTCATCTTGACACAACTCTGCTCCTTCTTCTTTCACTGGATCTACATGTCGTCTTGACAGAACTTCCTCAATAGACTTGGTTGGGATATTGAGTTTAATGCTTCCAAGACTTGATTTCTACCCATCTCTCTTTCCAAAACGTCTCTCGACTTTCCTCTCTCCTTGAGTGGATGTGTAATTATACCTGTTGACTCAATTAACACACTTATTATTACTGTATACCAGGATCGATGTGCTGTCAATAGATTGAACCAGGGCATGTGAAGCATGTGGGGTAAACCATGGAAAGTTTTGTGGGGCCTGAATGTGGGAAGGGTGCTGTGGTTTCAATGCATTATACATGACAGTTAGAGACTGAGTGTAAACGAATGTGGCCTTTGTTGTCTTTTCTTAGCGCTACCTCGCGCGCGTGCAGGGGGAGGGGGGTGTCATTTCATGTGTGGTGGGGTGGCGACGGGAATGAATAAAGACAGCAAGTATGAATTATGTGCATGTGTATATATGTATATGTCTGTGTATGTATATATATGTATACGTTGAAATGTATAGGTATGTGTATGTACGTACATGTGTATGTACGTACATGTGTATGTGGGTGGGTTGGGCCATTCTTTCATCTGTTTCCTTGCGCTCCCTCGCTAATGTGGGAGACAGTGACAGAATATAATAAAAGGAATATATATTATTGCTGTAATGTCTATACTGTCGTGGAAACCTCATATTATGGAAATAGCTAGGTCTTCCTCTATGAAACTGGGAGTCCTTTTTAAATGTTTCATTACATTGCAATTGACAGCTAGAGAATGGTTATGAGCAAATGCGGCCTTTCTTCATAAGTTCGTAGTTACCTTGCTAACTTGAGAAATGACAGACAAAAATTATTTTTTTATTCTTATTTTGAGAACTCCAGTCATATAACAGACAAAAGTCCACATCAAGGCTGGGCTGTAATTCAGATATAAAGAAGTTAATGAAAGGGAGAAAGAACAGATGAGCAGAAGTCTTTACAAATTTTGGAGGAAGTGAAAGAACCTGTCTTTTAAAATGTGCCAGGTCATAGTTACAGGGAAGTACATGAAAGGGTAGAGAGTTCCAAAGCTTTAAGGTGTAAGGAAAGAAACAGTTATCAAAATGCCTTATGCAATGCAGTAGCTTGCCCACTGTTGTGTGGTCTAGGTAGTGGTGGGGGCTCACAAGCAGCTAGTTCTCAAGCAAAAACGAAGTGATACCTATAGAAGAGGAAAGGTGATCCAGCATCACTATGTAGGACAAGTGGGACAAGTTTTGAGGTTAGCCTTGGAGAGTTGATACATCAGACTGCTTTCAACTTGACTCTATCAAGTGTCAAGTAATGATGCAGAGCTAGAATCACCCCAGATGAGTAAGCAGTAATTCATACAAGGACAGATTAGCCTTTTGTATAAATGGAACAAATGTTCGAAAGAAAAGAAATTTTTTCACTTTGTATTTGTAATTCCCTGTTTGTACTGAGTGAGAGGGATTTTTACACTCATGTGGCCCTATCGCTTAAATGTTCTCTCCTAACATGCACCTTATTAAATATGTGTATACTTTCTTTATCAACCCTTATTATTATTAGTATTATTATACTTAATTGCTGTTTCCCACATCAGCGAGGTAGCGCAAGGAAACAGATGGAGAGTGGCCCAACCTCTCATATATATACATAAACGTCCATATATGCACATATACATACATATACATTTCAACGTATACATACACAAACATATACATATGTGCATGCGTACATATTCATATTTGCTGCCTTCATCCATTTCCCACATCAGCGAGGTAGCGCAAGGAAACAGATGGAGAGTGGCCCAACCCCTCATATACTCATATATATACATAAATGCCCATATATGCACATATACATTTCAACGTATACATACACAGACATATACATATGTGCATGCGTACATGTTCATATTTGCTGCCTTCATCCATTTCCCACATCAGCGAGGTAGCTCAAGGAAACAGATGGAGAGTGGCCCAACCCCTCATTTACTCATATATATACATAAATGCCCATATATGCACATATACATTTCAACGTTAACATACACAGACATATACATATGTGCTTGCGTACATATTCATATTTGCTGCCTTCATCCATTCCCATCGCCACCCTGCCTCACAGGAAAGAGCATCCCCCCTTTCCCTCCAGCAAGGTAGCACCAGGAAAAGACAAAAATGGCCACATTTGTTCATGCTCAGTCTCTAGCTGTCATGTGTAATGCACTGAAACCACAGCTCCCTTTCCACATCCAGGACCCACAGACCTTTCCATGTTTTACCCGAGATGCTTCACATGCCCTGGTTCAATCCATTGATAGCACTTTGACCCCAGTATACCACATCGTTCCAATTCACTCTATTCCTTGTAAGTCTCTCATGCTCTGACACATATATTCTCTTTGTCAATCTTTCCTCACTCATTCTCTCTATGGGTCCAAACCATTTCAACACATCCTCTTCCACTCTCTCACCCACACTCTTTTTATTACCACACAGCTCTCTTACCCTTTCATTAATTACTCAATCAAACCACCTCCATGTAATGTCCTCAAACCTTTCATTTCCAACACATCTGCCCTTCTCCGCACAACTCTATCTAGCCCATGCCTCGCAACCATATAATATTGTTGGAACCAATATTCATTCAAACATACCCATTTTTGCTTTCTGAGATGATGTTCTCGCCTTTCACTTATTCTTCAACGCTCCAGAACCTTCGCCCCCTCTCCCACCCTGTGACTCACTTCCACTTCCATGGTTCCATTCTCTGCTAAGCCCTCTCCTATATATCTAAAACACTTCACATCCTCCTGTTTTTCTCCATTCAAACTTACCTCCCCATTAACTTGCCCCTCAACCCATCTGAACCTAATAACTGTGTTCTTATTCACATTTACTCTCAACTTTCTTCTTTCACACACTTCACCAAACTCAGTCACCAGCCTCTGCATTTTCTCATCCGAATCAGCCACCAGTGCTGTATCATCAGCGAACAACAACTGACTCGCCTCCCAAGCCCTCTCATCCACAATAGACTACATACTTGCCCGTTTCTGCAAAACTCTTACATTTACTTCCCAAACCACCCCATCCATAAACAAATTAAACAACCATGGAGACATCATGCACCCCTGCGAGAAATCGACATTCACTGGGAACCATTCACTTTCCTCCCTTCTTACTCGTACACATGCCTTACATCCTTGGTAAAACCTTTACACTGCCTCAAGCAAACCTACCTCCCACACCATATACTCATAAAACCTTCCACAAAGCATTTCTATCTACCCTAGCATATGCCTTCTCCAGATCCGTAAATGCTCTGTACACATCCATCTGTTTTTCTAAATATTTCTCACATACATTCTTCATAGCAAACACCTGATCCACACATCCTCTACCACTTCTGAAACCACACTGCTCTTCTCCAGTCTGATGCTCTGTAGATGCCTTTGCCCTCTCAATCAATGCCCTTTTCATATAATTTCCCAGGGATACTCAACAAACTTATGCCTCTGTAATTTGAACACTCACCTTTATCCTCTTTGCCTTTGTACACTGGTAGTATGCATGCATTCCGCCAATCCACAGGCACTTTACCATGATCCATACATACACTGAATATCCTTACTAACCAATTCTTGGGTTAGCTGTGTTACATTCATCCACCACACTTATACTATGAAAGTAATTCTTTACACCCTTTTTTTTTAGAAAATTTCTTGCTATGTCCTTTGGTTGCTTAAATCCTATGTTTCTTGAAGAACTGTTCTCTGTCCATGACTCCAGCATGTTTGAAATACTTAAAGGTTGAAATCAATTTTCCCCCTTACTCCTAGCACTTCCAAGGTTGGCAAATTTAAAGCCTCTGGCCTTTCCCGTAACTCAGGTTTATTAATTCAGGTACCATAGTTGAGAAGCATTTTATGATTGTGGGCTTATATAGGATATGAACAGCTTGCTAGATATTTCCACATCCATATTCTTTGAAGCTTTTCTAATATTTGCTGGCAGAAAGAGTATTTCCTTAAGTATTCTCCTAAAGTGGGACTAAGGCCACAGGTTAGGGATGATATCGACTCCCAAGTTCTTCTAACATGCAGAATCTTAAAACTTATTTCATGATAGATGATCCATCATATTGAGACCTTCTTTCTGTTTGTTCCTTCCTCATTGCTTTACAATTACTCAGGTTGGATTTCATCCACCATAAATCAGACGCTTATAAGTTGATAAGTCTTCCTCGCTTTTCATTGTCAAGACTCCCTCCTTGACAGCAGTGGTTAACAAGCTGGAAGGAATTATTGCTGTTGGAATGGAACAGGATGTAGCTGACCATCCTCAGAAACTGCACCAGTTGTACTCAAACCTAAGTTCTAATCGATATTACACCCTGATGATTACCAGCCTTAATAGATGTCATATAACCTGCATCCTCACTTCCATATTCATGCTTTTCCTTAACTGCTTGGCACCATTTTTCCAGATTTTATGGGTCATTTAGGCCCACAAAAGTAAGCAGTAACAGGAGAAATAAAAAATGAGCACAGTGCTGTTAACACAGACTTGACAAAAGCCTTTAAAACTGGAAGAGGAAAATGTTGATAGGCTGAGTGCTGACCAGCACATGCTGTTGTCATCGACTGAACACACATCTCAGTTAAAGGAGGAGATTGATGCATGTTGGGTGTTGTAGTACAGAATTTTTGAATTGCTAGATGGCTTTTAACTGTTTTGTTTTTGTTTTGTTGAAAAAAAATCTGACAGGAGAGAGAGTATTATGACAAAGCAGAGCTAAACATTACAGAGTTAATTGAGATGGTACATCTTTATTTATACATATGCATTATACATTGCTGTTGTTGCTGGAATTTGGCTGCATGTGAATACACCGCAAGTAAGAAATTACCTTGTGAGAGGATGTCTCTCTGTCATTAAATGGAGAGAAACAGTCTTATTGAGTACCTTCTTGCTATAAAGGAGTACATCTTTTCCATTCTTCTGTGTGAAGATGGATTTATATTAAGTCCTCATCATAATCAAATTGACAGAGAATATCATCATCGTACCTTTGTACTAAGCGAGTGAATAAATCTGTATGAGTCATCACAGCAACTAATGTCTATTCACTCAAGAGAAAACTGTATAAGTAGCAGGAGTATGTAATACTAAGGTGTGCACTTCATTTAGGAACTTGACCTATCTTGGTCCAACTTAATGTATTTTATGCTCTTTTCTTTCTGATTGCTAATTTGATAATTTTCCTCATTAGGTATGTTTCCTACCCCCAGTTAATAAGCATTTGATGTACTTGCAGCTTGAGTGATGGCAATGATGTCATCAGCAGTAGTGGCCTGACTAACAAGATTCATGAAATTTTGGCATGCGAAGAGATGGAAGCTAAAGAAACCGAGGCAGATGATTGCCAACAGGTAAATATGCTTGTTAGATAAGGCATCAGTAATTGCAGACATGAAAATGATAAAAGAAAATTTCAGTCCCTTGAAATTCTTATTCAGGAAAAAAGCTTAGATGTTCTGGCTCTGAATGAAACAAAGTTCATGGGTAAAAGGGAAGAATGGTTTGGAGTAATGTCTGGAGTTGGTGTAAATGCAAGAACTAAGGAAGGATTAGCTCTACTGCTGGTGTGAGAAAGAGTGTAAAGAAATAAATTCAGATTGACGGTTAAAAATGAAAGTGGATTGCGAGAGATGGGTAATTATTTGTGCTCATACACATGGCCATGAAAAGGATCATGAGAGACGAGTTTTGGGAGCAACTGAGTTAGTGTGTTAGTAGTTTTGATGCGAGTCCTGGAATTAGTGTTGGGTGATTTGAATGTAAAGGGGGATAATGTGGCAGTTAAGGATATCACAGGGGAGCAAGGGTAATTATTTGTGTTAATGCTCATGGCCATGAAAGGGATCATGAGAGACAAGAGTTTTGGGAGCAACTGAGTTAGTGTGTCAGTAATTTTGATGGGAGACCTAGTATTAGTGTTGGGTAATTTAAATGCAAAGGTGAATGATATGGCAGTTAAGGATATAACGGGGAGCAAGGGATATTCAGTATAATGACTGGAAATAGTGAACAGCTTGTTGAGTTATATGCTGAGAAAAAACAGGTGATTAGGAATACTTGGTTTGATACAAGGGGCATTCACAAGTATACATACATGGGTAGGTAAGATGGTTAGTGGACATTTTTAGATACTGTATTAATTGATAGGTGTGCTAAAGAGAGGCTTTTATATGTGAATGTATTGAAAGGGGCAGCTGTGAGATGTCTTATCATTACCTAGTTGAGATGAGGGTGAAGATTTTTAGAGGTTTACAGAAACGAGGAAATGGTATGGATGAAAGAATGGTAAAAGTAAATGAGCTTGAAAAAGAGACTTTTGTGAAGAAATTTTATTTGTTTATTTACTATATTCACCATTTCCCGCATCAGCGAAAGAGCGCAAGGAAACAGACAAGGAATGGCCCAACCCACCCACGTACACGGGTATACATAGACGCCCATACACGCATATATACATACATATACTGTGCTGAGAGGGGCAACTGGAGGAATGTCTGATCATTATCTTGTGGAGGCAAACATGAAGATATGCAGAGGTTTTCAGAAAAGAAGAATGTTGGATTGAAGAGAGTGGTGCGAGTAAGTCAGCTTGGTAATGAGACTTGTGTGAGGAAGCACCAGGAGAGATTAAGTGCAGGATGGAAAAAGGTGAGAGCAAATGACGTAAGGGGAGTGGTGGATGAATGCGATGTATTTAGGGAAGAAGTGATGGCTTGCGCAAAAGATGCTAATGGCATGAGAAAGGTGGGAGGTAGGCAGATTAGAAAGGGTATTGAGTGGTGGGATGAAGAAGTAAGATTGTTAGTGAAGAAGAGAGAGAGGCATTTGGATGATTTTTGCAGGGAAATAGTGCAGATGACTGGGAGATGTATAAAAGAGAGAGGTAAGAGGTCAAGAGAAAGGTCCACTAGGTGAAAAAGAGGGCTAATGAGAGTTGGGCTGAGAGAATATCATTAAATTTTAGGGAGAATAAGATGTTTTGGAAGGAGGTAAATAAGGTGTGTAAGACAAGAGAACAAATGGGAACATTGGTGAAGGGGCAAATGAGGAAGTAATAACAAGTAGTGATGAAGTGAAAGGGAGATGGAGTGAGTGTTTTGAAGGTTTGTTGAATGTGTTTGATAATAGAGTGGCAGATACAGGGTGTTTTGGTCGAGATGATGTGCGAAGTGAGAGGGTCATGGAGAATGGTTTGATAAACAGAGAAGAGGTAGTGAAAGCTTTGCAGAAGATGAAAGCCGGCAAGGTGGCGGGTTTGGAGGGTATTGCTCTGGAATTTATTAAAAAGGGGGTGACTGTGTTGTTCATTGGTTGGTAAGGATGTTCAATGTATGTATGGATCATGGTGAAGTGCTTGAGGATTGGCGGAATGCATGCATTGTACAAAAGCAAAGGGGGTAAAGGTGAGTGTTCAAATTACAGAGGTATAAGTTTGTTGAGTATTCCTGGGAAATTATATTATTTATTTTATTTTTATTTTGCTTTGTCGCTGTCTCCCGCGTTTGCGAGGTAGCGCAAGGAAACAGACGAAAGAAATGGCCCAACACACCCCCATACACATGTATATACATACATGTCCACACACGCAAATATACTTACCTATACATCTCAATGTACACATATATATACACACACAGACACATACATATATACCCATGCACACAGTTCACACTGTCTGCCTTTATTCATTCCCGTCGCCACCTCGCCACACATGGAATGCCATCCCCCTCCCCCCTCATGTGTGCGAGGTAGCGCTAGGAAAAGACAACAAAGGCCCCATTCGTTCACACTCAGTCTCTAGCTGTCATGCAATAATGCCCAAAACCACAGCTCCCTTTCCACATCCAGGCCCCACACAACTTTCCATGGTTTACCCCAGATGCTTCACATGCCCTGATTCAATCCACTGACAGCACGTCAACCCCGGTATACCACATTGATCCAATTCACTCTATTCCTTGCCCGCCTTTCACCCTCCTGCATGTTCAGGCCTCGATCACTCAAAATCTTTTTCACTCCATCTTTCCACCTCCAATTTGGTCTCCCACTTCTCGTTCCCTCCACCTCCGACACATATATCCTCTTGGTCAATCTTTCCTCACTCATTCTCTCCATGTGCCCAAACCATTTCAAAACACCCTCTTCTGCTCTCTCAACCACACTCTTTTTATTTCCACACATCTCTCTTACCCTTACATTACTTACTCAATCAAACCACCTCACACCACACATTTTCCTCAAACATCTCATTTCCAGCACATCCACCCTCCTGCGCACAACTCTATCCATAGCCCACGCCTCGCAACCATACAACATTGTTGGAACCACTATTCCTTCAAACATACCCATTTTTGCTTTCCGAAATAATGTACTCGACTTCCACACATTCTTCAAGGCTCCCAGGATTTTCGCCCCCTCCCCCACCCTATGATTCACTTCCACTTCCATGGTTCCATCCGCTGCCAGATCCACTCCCAGATATCTAAAACACTGTACTTCCTCCAGTTTTTCTTCATTCAAACTTACCTCCCAATTGACTTGACCCTCAACTCTAATGTACCTAATAACCTTGCTCTTATTCACATTTACTCTTAACTTTCTTCTTTCACACACTTTATCAAACTCAGTCACCAGCTTCTGCAGTTTCTCACATGAATCAGCCATGAAATTATATGGGAGGGTATTAATTGAGAGGGTCAAGGCACGTAAAGAGCATCAGATTGGGGAGGAGCAGTGTGGTTTCAGAAAAGGTAGAGGATGTGTGGATCAGTTGTTTGCTTGAAGAATGTTATTTTTTTTTTTTTTATACTTTGTCGCTGTCTCCCGCGTTTGCGAGGTAGCGCAAGGAAACAGACGAAAGAAATGGCCCAACCCCCCCCATACACATGTATATACATATGTCCACACACGCAAATATACATACCTACACAGCTTTCCATGGCTTACCCCAGACGCTTCACATGCCTTGATTCAATCCACTGACAGCACGTCAACCCCGGTATACCACATCGCTCCAATTCACTCTATTCCTTGCCCTCCTTTCACCCTCCTGCATGTTCAGGCCCCGATCACACAAAATCTTTTTCACTCCATCTTTCCACCTCCAATTTGGTCTCCCTCTTCTCCTTGTTCCCTACACCTCCGACACATATATTCTCTTGGTCAATCTTTCCTCACTCATCCTCTCCATGTGCCCAAACCACTTCAAAACACCCTCTTCTGCTCTCTCAACCACGCTCTTTTTATTTCCACACATCTCTCTTACCCTTACGTTACTCACTCGATCAAACTACCTCACACCACACATTGTCCTGAAACATCTCATTTCCAGCACATCCATCCTCCTGCGCACAACTCTATCCATAGCCCACGCCTCGCAACCATACAACATTGTTGGAACCACTATTCCTTCAAACATACCCATTTTTGCTTTCCGAGATAATGTTCTCGACTTCCACACATTCTTCAAGGCCCCCAGAATTTTCACCCCCTCCCCCACCCTATGATCCACTTCCGCTTCCATGGTTCCATCCGCTGCCAGATCCACTCCCAGATATCTAAAACACTTCACTTCCTCCAGTTTTTCTCCATTCAAACTCACCTCCCAATTGACTTGACCCTCAACCCTACTGTACCTAATAACCTTGCTCTTATTCACATTTACTCTTAACTTTCTTCTTCCACACACTTTACCAAACTCAGTCACCAGCTTCTGCAGTTTCTCACATGAATCAGCCACCAGCGCTGTATCATCAGCGAACAACAACTGACTCACTTCCCAAGCTCTCTCATCCCCAACAGACTTCATACTTGCCCCTCTTTCCAGAACTCTTGCATTTACCTCCCTAACAACCCCATCCATAAACAAATTAAACAACCATGGAGACATCACACACCCCTGCCGCAAACCTACATTCACTGAGAACCAATCACTTTCCTCTCTTCCTACACGTACACATGCCTTACATCCTTGATAAAAACTTTTCACTGCTTCTAACAACTTTCCTCCCACACCATATATTCTTAATACCTTCCACAGAGCATCTCTATCAACTCTATCATATGCCTTCTCCAGATCCATAAATGCTACATACAAATCCATTTGCTTTTCTAAGTATTTCTCACATACATTCTTCAAAGCAAACACCTGATCCACACATCCTCTACCACTTCTGAAACCACACTGCTCTTCCCCAATCTGATGCTCTGTACATGCCTTCACCCTCTCAATCAATACCCTCCCATATAATTTACCAGGAATACTCAACAAACTTATACCTCTGTAATTTGAGCACTCATTCTTATCCCCTTTGCCTTTGTACAATGGCACTATGCACGCATTCCGCCAATCCTCAGGCACCTCACCATGAGTCATACATACATTAAATAACCTTACCAACCAGTCAACAATACAGTCACCCCCTTTTTTAATAAATTCCACTGCAATACCATCCAAACCTGCTGCCTTGCCGGCTTTCATCTTCCGCAAAGCTTTCACTACCTCTTCTCTGTTTACCAAATCATTTTCCCTAACCCTCTCACTTTGCACACCACCTCGACCAAAACACCCTATATCTGCCACTCTATCATCAAACACATTCAACAAACCTTCAAAATACTCACTCCATCTCCTTCTCACATCACCACTACTTGTTATCACCTTCCCATTTGCGCCCTCACTGAAGTTCCCATTTGCTCCCTTGTCTTACGCACTTTATTTACCTCCTTCCAGAACATCTTTTTTTTTTTTTTTTTTTTTTTTTTTTTTATACTTTGTCGCTGTCTCCCGCGTTTGCGAGGTAGCGCAAGGAAACAGACGAAAGAAATGGCCCAACCCCCCCCCCCCATACACATGTACATACACACGTCCACACACGCAAATATACATACCTACACAGCTTTCCATGGTTTACCCCAGACGCTTCACATGCCTTGCTTCAATCCACTGACAGCACGTCAACCCCGGTATACCACATGACTCCAATTCACTCTATTCCTTGCCCGCCTTTCACCCTCCTGCATGTTCAGGCCTCGATCACTCAAAATCTTTTTCACTCCATCTTTCCACCTCCAATTTGGTCTCCCACTTCTCGTTCCCTCCACCTCCGACACATATATCCTCTTGGTCAATCTTTCCTCACTCATTCTCTCCATGTGCCCAAACCATTTCAAAACACCCTCTTCTGCTCTCTCAACCGCACTCTTTTTATTTCCACACATCTCTCTTACCCTTACATTACTTACTCGATCAAACCACCTCACACCACACATTGTCCTCAAACATCTCATTTCCAGCACATCCACCCTCCTGCGCACAACTCTATCCATAGCCCACGCCTCGCAACCATACAACATTGTTGGAACCACTATTCCTTCAAACATACCCATTTTTGCTTTCCGAAATAATGTACTCGACTTCCACACATTCTTCAAGGCTCCCAGGATTTTCGCCCGCTCCCCCACCCTATGATTCACTTCCACTTCCATGGTTCCATCCGCTGCCAGATCCACTCCCAGATATCTAAAACACTGTACTTCCTCCAGTTTTTCTTCATTCAAACTTACCTCCCAATTGACTTGACCCTCAACTCTAATGTACATAATAACCTTGCTCTTATTCACATTTACTCTTAACTTTCTTCTTTCACACACTTTATCAAACTCAGTCACCAGCTTCTGCAGTTTCTCACATGAATCAGCCATGAAATTATATGGGAGGGTATTAATTGAGAGGGTCAAGGCACGTAAAGAGCATCAGATTGGGGAGGAGCAGTGTGGTTTCAGAAAAGGTAGAGGATGTGTGGATCAGTTGTTTGCTTGAAGAATGTTATTTTTTTTTTTTATTATACTTTGTCGCTGTCTCCCGCGTTTGCGAGGTAGCGCAAGGAAACAGACGAAAGAAATGGCCCAACCCCCCCCATACACATGTATATACATATGTCCACACACGCAAATATACATACCTACACAGCTTTCCATGGCTTACCCCAGACGCTTCACATGCCTTGATTCAATCCACTGACAGCACGTCAACCCCAGTATACCACATCGCTCCAATTCACTCTATTCCTTGCCCTCCTTTCACCCTCCTGCATGTTCAGGCCCCGATCACACAAAATCTTTTTCACTCCATCTTTCCACCTCCAATTTGGTCTCCCTCTTCTCCTTGTTCCCTCCACCTCCGACACATATATCCTCTTGGTCAATCTTTCCTCACTCATCCTCTCCATGTGCCCAAACCACTTCAAAACACCCTCTTCTGCTCTCTCAACCACGCTCTTTTTATTTCCACACATCTCTCTTACCCTTACGTTACTCACTCGATCAAACTACCTCACACCACACATTGTCCTCAAACATCTCATTTCCAGCACATCCATCCTCCTGCGCACAACTCTATCCATAGCCCACGCCTCGCAACCATACAACATTGTTGGAACCACTATTCCTTCAAACATACCCATTTTTGCTTTCCGAGATAATGTTCTCGACTTCCACACATTCTTCAAGGCCCCCAGAATTTTCGCCCCCTCCCCCACCCTATGATCCACTTCCGCTTCCATGGTTCCATCCGCTGCCAGATCCACTCCCAGATATCTAAAACACTTCACTTCCTCCAGTTTTTCTCCATTCAAACTCACCTCCCAATTGACTTGACCCTCAACCCTACTGTACCTAATAACCTTGCTCTTATTCACATTTACTCTTAACTTTCTTCTTCCACACACTTTACCAAACTCAGTCACCAGCTTCTGCAGTTTCTCACATGAATCAGCCACCAGCGCTGTATCATCAGCGAACAACAACTGACTCACTTCCCAAGCTCTCTCATCCCCAACAGACTTCATACTTGCCCCTCTTTCCAAAACTCTTGCATTTACCTCCCTAACAACCCCATCCATAAACAAATTAAACAACCATGGAGACATCACACACCCCTGCCGCAAACCTACATTCACTGAGAACCAATCACTTTCCTCTCTTCCTACACGTACACATGCCTTACATCCTCGATAAAAACTTTTCACTGCTTCTAACAACTTTCCTCCCACACCATATATTCTTAATACCTTCCACAGAGCATCTCTATCAACTCTATCATATGCCTTCTCCAGATCCATAAATGCTACATACAAATCCATTTGCTTTTCTAAGTATTTCTCACATACATTCTTCAAAGCAAACACCTGATCCACACATCCTCTACCACTTCTGAAACCACACTGCTCTTCCCCAATCTGATGCTCTGTACATGCCTTCACCCTCTCAATCAATACCCTCCCATATAATTTACCAGGAATACTCAACAAACTTATACCTCTGTAATTTGAGCACTCATTCTTATCCCCTTTGCCTTTGTACAATGGCACTATGCACGCATTCCGCCAATCCTCAGGCACCTCACCATGAGTCATACATACATTAAATAACCTTACCAACCAGTCAACAATACAGTCACCCCCTTTTTTAATAAATTCCACTGCAATACCATCCAAACCTGCTGCCTTGCCGGCTTTCATCTTCCGCAAAGCTTTCACTACCTCTTCTCTGTTTACCAAATCATTTTCCCTAACCCTCTCACTTTGCACACCACCTCGACCAAAACACCCTATATCTGCCACTCTATCATCAAACACATTCAACAAACCTTCAAAATACTCACTCCATCTCCTTCTCACATCACCACTACTTGTTATCACCTTCCCATTTGCGCCCTTCACTGAAGTTCCCATTTGCTCCCTTGTCTTACGCACTTTATTTACCTCCTTCCAGAACATCTTTTTTTTTTTTTTTTTTTTTTTTTTTTTTTTATACTTTGTCGCTGTCTCCCGCGTTTGCGAGGTAGCGCAAGGAAACAGACGAAAGAAATGGCCCAACCCCCCCCCCCCATACACATGTACATACACACGTCCACACACGCAAATATACATACCTACACAGCTTTCCATGGTTTACCCCAGACGCTTCACATGCCTTGCTTCAATCCACTGACAGCACGTCAACCCCGGTATACCACATGACTCCAATTCACTCTATTTCTTGCCCTCCTTTCACCCTCCTGCATGTTCAGGCCCCGATCACACAAAATCTTTTTCACTCCATCTTTCCACCTCCAATTTGGTCTCCCTCTTCTCCTCGTTCCCTCCACCTCCGACACATATATCCTCTTGGTCAATCTCTCCTCACTCATTCTCTCCATGTGCCCAAACCATTTCAAAACACCCTCTTCTGCTCTCTCAACCACGCTCTTTTTATTTCCACACATCTCTCTTACCCTTACGTTACTTACTCGATCAAACCACCTCACACCACACATTGTCCTCAAACATCTCATTTCCAGCACATCCATCCTCCTGCGCACATCTCTATCCATAGCCCACGCCTCGCAACCATACAGCATTGTTGGAACCACTATTCCCTCAAACATACCCATTTTTGCTTTCCGAGATAATGTTCTCGACTTCCACACATTTTTCAAGGCTCCCAAAATTTTCGCCCCCTCCCCCACCCTATGATCCACTTCCGCTTCCATGGTTCCATCCGCTGACAGATCCACTCCCAGATATCTAAAGCACTTCACTTCCTCCAGTTTTTCTCCATTCAAACTCACCTCCCAATTGACTTGACCCTCACCCCTACTGTACCTAATAACCTTGCTCTTATTCACATTTACTCTCAACTTTCTTCTTCCACACACTTTACCAAACTCAGTCACCAGCTTCTGCAGTTTCTCACATGAATCAGCCACCAGCGCTGTATCATCAGCGAACAACAATTGACTCACTTCCCAAGCTCTCTCATCCCCAACAGACTTCATACTTGCCCCTCTTTTTATTCTCCCTAAAATTTAATGATACTCTCTCACCCCAACTCTCATTTGCCCTTTTTTTCACCTCTTGCACCTTTCTCTTGACCTCCTGTCTCTTTCTTTTATACATCTCCCACTCAATTGCATTTTTTCCCTGCAAAAATCGTCCAAATGCCTCTCTCTTCTCTTTCACTAATACTCTTACTTCTTCATCCCACCACTCACTACCCTTTCTAATCAACCCACCTCCCACTCTTCTCATGCCACAAGCATCTTTTGCGCAATCCGTCACTGATTCCCTAAATACATCCCATTCCTCCCCCACTCCCCTTACTTCCATTGTTCTCACCTTTTTCCATTCTGTACTCAGTCTCTCCTGGTACTTCCTCACACAGGTCTCCTTCTCAAGCTCACTTACTCTCACCACCCTCTTCACCCCAACATTCACTCTTCTTTTCTGAAAACCCATACAAATCTTCACCTTAGCCTCCACAAGATAATGATCAGACATCCCTCCAGTTGCACCTCTCAGCACATTAACATCCAAAAGTCTCTCTTTCGCACGCCTGTCAATTAACACGTAATCCAATAACGCTCTCTGGCCATCTCTCCTACTTACATAAGTATACTTATGTATATCTCGCTTTTTAAACCAGGTATTTCCAATCATCAGTCCTTTTTCAGCACATAAATCTACAAGCTCTTCACCATTTCCATTTACAACACTGAACACCCCATGTATACCAATTATTCCCTCAACTGCCTCATTACTCACCTTTGCATTCAAATCACCCATCACTATAACCCGGTCTCGTGCATCAAAACCACTAACACACTCATGCAGCTGCTCCCAAAACACTTGCCTCTCTTGATCTTTCTTCTCATGCCCAGGTGCATATGCACCAATAATCACCCACCTCTCTCCATCAACTTTCAGTTTTACCCATATTAATCGAGAATTTACTTTCTTTTTACTTGAAGAATGTATGTGAGAAATACTTAGAAAAACAGATGGATTTGTATGGAGCATTTATGGATCTTGAGAAGGCATATGATAAGAGTTGATAGAGATGCTTTGTGGAAGGTATTAAGAGTAAATGGTGTGGAGGTAAGTTGCTAGAAGTAGTGAAAAGTTTTTATAAAGGATGTAAGGCATGAGTACAAGTAGGAAGAGAGGAAAGTGATTGGTTCCCTGTGAATGTAGTTTTGTGGCAGGGGTGCGTAGTATCTTCATGGTTGTTTGTTTATGGTTGAGGTTGTTTGGGAGGTGAATTAAAGAGTTTTGGAGAGAGGAGCAATTATGCAGTCTGTTTTGGATGAGAGTGTTTGGGAAGTGAGTCAGTTGTTTGCTGATGATACAGCGCTGCTGGCTAATTTGGGTGAGAAACTGCCAAAGTTGGTAACTGAGTTTGGTAAAGTGTGTGAAAGAATAGAGCTGAGAGTAGATGTGAATAAGAGCAAGGTTATTAGATTCAGTAGGGTTGAGGGACAAGTTAATTGGGAGGTGAATGGAGAAAAACTGGAGGAAGTGAAGTGTTTTAGATATCTGGGAGTGGATTTGGCAGCGGATGGAACCATGGAAGCGGAAGTGAGTCACGGGGTGGGGGGAAGGTTCTGGGAGCATTGAAGAATGTGTGGAAGTCGAGAACGTTATCTCGGAAAGCAAAAATGGGTATATTTGAAGGAATAGTGGTTCCAACAACGTTATATGGTTGTGAGGCATGGGCTATAGCTAGGATTGTATAGAGGAGGGTGGATGTGTTGGAAATGAGATGTTTAAGGACAATATGTGGTGTGAGGTGGTTTGATCGAGTAAGTAATGAAAGGGTAAGAGAGATGTGTGGTAATAAAAAGAGTTAGGTTGAGAGAGCAGAAGATTGTGTATTGAAATGGTTTGGTCACATGGAGAGAATGAGTGAGGAAAGATTGACAAAGAGATATATTTGTCAGAGGTGGAGAGAACAAGGAGAAGTGGGAGACCAAATTGGAGGTGGGAGGATGGAATGAGAACGATTTTGAACAATCGGGGCCTGAACATACCAGAGGGTCAAAGGTGTGCAAGGAATAGAGTGAATTGGCATGATGTGATATACCACATCGTTCCAATTCACCCTTCTCCTTGCACGCCTTTCACCCTCCTGCATGTTCAGGCCCCGATTGCTCAAAATCTTTTTTCACTCCATCCTTCCACCTCCAATTTGGTCTTCAGCATCTACTTTTTCCCTCCACCTCTGATACATATATCATCTTTGTCAATCTTTCCTCTCTCATTCTCTCCATGTGACCAGACCATTTCAATACACCCTCTTCTGCTCTCTCAACCACACTCCTTTTATTACCACACGTCTCCCTTACCATTCCATTACTTACTCGATCAAACAACTTCACACCACATGTTGTCCTCAAAGATTTCATTTCCAACACATCCACCCTCCTCTGCACAACCCTATGTATAGCCCATGCCTCACAACCATATAACATTGTTGGAACCACTGTTCCTTCTAACATACCCATTTTTGCTCTGCAAGATAATGTTCTCGCCTTGCACTCATTCTTCAACGTTCCCAGAACCTTTGCCCTCTCCCCCACCTTGTGACTCACTTCCGCTTCCATGGTTCCATCTGCTGCTAAGACCACTACCAGATGTCTAAAACACTTCATTTCCTCCAGTTGTTCTCTGTTCAAACTTACCTCTCAATTCACTTGTTCCTCAACCCTACTGAACCTAATCAACTTGCTCTTATTCACCTTTACTCTCAACTTTCTTCTTTCACACACTTTACCAAACTCAGTCACCAACTTCTGCAGTTTCACACCCAAATCAGCCACCAGCACTGTATCATCAGTGAACAACAACTGACTTATCTCCCAAGCACTCTCATCCATAACAGACTGCATACTTGCTCCTCTCTCCAAAACTCATGCATTCACCTCCCTTACCACCCCAAACATAAACAAATTAAACAACCATGGAGACATCATGTACCCCTGCCCTAAACCGACATTCACTGGGAACCAATTACTTTCCTCTCTTTCTACTCGTACACATGCCTTACATCCTTGATAAAAACTTTTCACTGCTTGTAGCAACTTACCTCCCACAAAGCATCTCTATGAACTCTATCATATGCCTTCTCCTGATCCATAAATGCTACAAACAAACCCATTTGTTTTTCTCACATACATTCTTCAAAGTAAACACCTGAGCCACACATCCTCTACCATTTTTGAAACCAAACTGCTCTTCCCCAGTCTGATGCTCTTTATATGCCTTTACCCTCTCAGTCAATACCGTCCCATATAATTTCCCAGGAATACTCAACAAATTTATTCCTCTGTAATTTGAAAACTTACCTTTATCCCCTTTGCCTTTGTACAATAGCACTGTGCATGCATTCCACCAATCCTCAGGCAATTCACCATGATCCATACATACATTGAATATCCCTACCAACCAATCAACAACACAGTCACCCCCTCTTTTAGTGAATTCCACTGCAATACCATCCAAACCCGCCGCCTTGCCGGCTTTCATCTTCCGCAAAGCTTTCACTACCTCTTCTCTGTTTACCAAACCATTCTCCCTGACCATCTCACATTGCACACAACCCTGACTCTGTTATCAAACACATTCAACAAACCTTCAAAATACTCACTCCATCTCCTCACTACATCACTCCTTGTTTTTTCCTCCCCATATTCCCCTTCACCGATGTCCCCATTTATTCTGTCTTATGTACTTTATTTACCTCCTTCCAAAACATATTTTTATTCTCCCTAAAATTTATGATACTCTCTCACCCCAATTCTCATTTGCCCTCTTTTTCACCCCTTGCACCTTATTCTTAACCTCCTGCCACTCTCTTTTATACATCTCCCAGTCATTTGCACTACTTCCCTGGAAAAATCTTCCAAATGCCTCTCTCTTCTCTTTCACCAACAATCTTAGATTGTTCATTCCACCACTCACTACCCTTTTTAATCTGCCCACTCCACTTTTCTCATGCCACTTGCATCTTTTGCACAAGCCATCACTGCTTCCCTTAATATGTCCCATTCATCCCCTACTCCCCTTACATCATTTAACTTTCTGAAAGGGGGTGTGAAGAAATATCTGGAGATATTGGGTATAGAATGGCATAAGATAAGAATTGATAAAGCTAGAGGATTGAGTAAGGAGTGGGAGGAATTTACAGGAGCATTGCTGGCATGTGGGAGAGAAGCAAGCATCATGTGTAAGGTGGGAGCTGGTCAAGTTAGAAAGATAGTGGATGCTGCTAGGGAAAGAGAAGAGAGAGGCATATGGGCATTACTTACTGGGAAATAATGCAAATGATTGGAGGATGTATAAAGTGGCCCATAGACAGTCAAATATGTTTCTACATGGTGCTTGATCATACAATTTGAGCGTGTGTGGGTGTGATTGAAGGTATGACCAACGTGCTTGATTAAGATTAGACAGGTTTGATGATTTCTCATCATACATGAGGTTTGTCATAGGTGCTTGACCATTTGTGGCATTGCTTTTATCAAATATGCTCAGTTAAGTAGCTGCAGTCATGGCGAGCACATCTGAATCGCAAAAGTTGTGACAGGAGTTCATTAAATTATACAACCAGTTTCCTGCTGTTTGGATAATAAAAAGTGATGACTATAAGATTGGAAATCTCAAGCAATTGTGCTATGAAAAGTTAGTTGAAAAATGAAAGAAATCATCCTGTCAGCTACAAACATCACAGTAACAAGAGAAATTAATTCTTTCCGTACAAGCTACAGGCAAGAGTTAAAAAGGTACTTAGCAGTGAAAAGTCTGGAGCAGGCACAGAAGATTGGATGTTTTGTAAGTTTATTTAGCCTACTAGTCCTTAGCTTATACAAACAGATCTTTACACTTATGAACATTAATACTAAAATATTGAATGTTACTAATGGAAGTCATTCGTTGATTGCATGTTTCGAAATGGTTTTATAACCAAACATTTAATGGTTATCATATTGCCTATCTGATTACTATTTGATATAGGTCTAGGCCTTGGCAAGCATTAGTCAACTTTGAATCAACTACTAGGCTTATTTTCATCATGATCCTGTAGCCTATTTAGGCTTACGCCTATGCAAACATTACAGTATTCCAGTACACATTTCGTTATAATTTGATGAGATTAATTATACTTTTATAGCCATAATTGCCAGATCCTGGCCTATGTCATGCTAACCCCTCCCTTTTGGTCTATTTCAAAGGGGTTGTTTGCCAAAATTCACTTTGGTTTCAAACACATATGCCATTTTAGCTTATATTAGAGATTTTATCTGATATAAGCCAAAAATTGCCAGATATGTATTTGAAACCAAGGTGGATTTTGGCAAACAAACCCCTTTGAAGTAGGCTAAAGGGGGTGGGTTCGCAAAAAGTAAGTTAAAGTATGACAACTGCGTTAGTAGGTGGGTAACTTATGTTACTGAAAGTTTATTGCCAGGGCACTGTACCATCATTATTAAAATAATGGTAGTATTTATCTCTCACTTCCTTTGCTGAGTATGCTGCATTTCGTGCATTAGTTGGCTCTAATGAAATTGATTGTCTACTCTTAGACCTCCAATTTCCTTCTCTTATTACCTAAGTATTTCATCCTCTGTGTCAAATTTGCCTTCTGAATAGAGGGCACTATTTTACAAATGACAACATGCCAAATCAATAATTGATACTTTTTCTGGGCAGAGGTTTATGGCACTCAGAAGAATCTGTAACCTGCATACTAACATGCCAAAAACATTTTCCATAGTGTGGTGAGCTTGCGATAACTGGTAATCGCATATTTCGTCTTTTTAGATAGACTTCAATGTGCTTAGGGTTTCATTAACCCAGGGATGCATAATGGGGTCATATTGACCCCAGCAATGCCAAAACGTTCAATATTTTTCATTTAGTTGTTTGAAATAGATTTGCACCTTGTGACTTCATAATTTGTCATTTTCTTTCTGTGAATTCCTTTGTACTCTCAACACTTTTGATTTGGCGTGTTGTGGACCAATTCACCATCAGTGCGTGACTGGCGTCTAATTAACACCAAGTTATTTATTTGAAATATATGAGCATTGTCTTCTAGATATGAGCAGTACAAAATATATAATTTTTGCAATAATGCAGGACTATAGTATTTTATTAGAACTGCCCTACTAAACAAAACATTTATGTACTCAATAAATTAATCTGTTTTATTCCAGAACATTACACATATCGAATATCCAGAACAACATGCTTATTGAACACTTTCGATGAGCAAGTGCTTAGGTCTCGCTGCAAGGGTTGTATCAGTACTGTAACTTCTTGCAGTTTCACATCATGTTCTTGTACCTCTAGCATGTCCCATCCAAAAAATTTGAATGATGAACAAATTAGGGATCTATTAGCAACTAGTAACATAGACAAAGAATTGAATGATATAAGTAATGAATTTATTCCTCCTCCTGGCAACACTTCAGTTGACAGTTCTGATACAGATAACAGTTTTAGTGACGATGATTGTCAGACAGATGTTACTGCTACGATCTCACGTGCTGCCAGAAGAGATGACAAGTTTATGTATGCACTGTCAGGTGATAAGTGATGTTTGACAGCTCCATCCACCCACAAGGTCATTCGGCTTCATTGAATGTTGTGACAACACACAGTGGAATTACTTCATATGCTACTAGTAGAATAACTCAGAACTAATCTTCCGCTTTTGATCTTATCTTTGATAACAGTATGATGACTACTATTATGAATGAAACAAACAGGCAAGGAAAACAGATGAACAGCGACTGGAAACTATTGACACTTGATGAACTTCATGCTTATATAGGCTTGTTTATTGTAAGAGGAGTCTACAAAAGCAAAAATCAAGCAGTGAGTTAGTTGTGATATCCCCTGTTGGGCCCTCCTGTATTTTCCAAAACCATGGCAGTCAACAGATTTGAAGAGTTTGCAGCACATTAAGTTTTGATAATCCAGCTACATGAAACAGTACCCTCACTGCTGTTAGATGGATTTGTAGAAAATTCTCAACATTGCTACCAACATAGAGACTATTTTACCATTGATGACCAATTCTATCCATATAGGGAACATTGTAGGTACACTCAATACATGCCATCAAAACCTGCCAAATATGGTCTAAGATTCTGGGTTCTGGCAGATGCTGACACATATTATGCATCATATATTGAAATGCACACAGGTAGAGATGGAGAGAACTCATGAATTAGGAATGCATGTTGTACTAAAGCTCACAACTCTCTTGCATGGAATTGGAAGAAATGCCACGTTTGACGATTTTTTCACCAGCTTGAAATTAGCTAGACAGCTTGCATCACAAAAAATGTCATTAGTAGGAAGTATTTGCAGTAACAGAAGGGAAGTGCAAAAGAACTGTGGTAAGTAAAGCAGAAGAAATTGAGAGTGTTTTCTCCTGTAGTGAAGAAGGGATACAAATAGTGCCGTATAAGGCCAGAACAAAGGTAAGAAATTGAGTGATTGTAACAAAAAGGAAATGAAAGTGATACTGTTTTATAATTCAACTAAAGGTGTTGACTGTGTAGCTGAAAGAGTTGGTATTTCATGTCAAATATAGAGTAAGAGATGGCGTGTTCCCATTTGGTGTAACTTGGTTGATCTGGATGGATGTGTTGGAAGTGAAATGTTTGAGGATAGAATGTGGTGTGAATTTGTTTTTGTTTGGTCAAGTAAGTAATAAAAGGGTAAGAGAGGGGTGTGATGATAAAAAGTGTGGTTGAGAGAGCTGAAGAGAGTATGTTGAAATGGGTTGGACATATGGAAAGAATGAGTAAAGAGAGGTTGCCAAAGAGGATATATGTCAAATGTAAAAGGGACAAGGAGAAGGGAGAGAGCAAATTGGAGATGAAAGAATAGGGTAAAAAAAAATTTTTGAGTGATTGAGGCCTAAACAGGCAGAAGGGTGAAAGATGTGCATGAGCTTAGTAAAGTGAATTAGAACAATTTGGTATACAGGGTCATTGTGTTGTCAGTGGCATTTGAAGCTTCCAGGAGAAGCCATGGAAAGGTCTGTAGGGCCTGGATGTGGATAGGGGCTATTGGTTTTGTTGCATTGCATATGACCTACAGAATGGATATGAGCAAATGCAGCCTTTCTTCATCTGTTCTTGGCACTACCTTGCTAATGTAGGAAGCAGCAACTAAGTATGACTGGGAGATGTATAAAAGGAAGTAGCTGGAGGCCAGAGAGAAAGGTGCAAGGGTTGAAAAAGAGGGCAAATGAGAGTTGGGGTGAGAGAGTATCATTGAATTTTAGGGAGAATAAAAAGATGTTTTGGAAGGAAGAGGCATAAGTTTGTTGAGTATTCCTAGGAAATTATATGGGATGGTATTGATTGAGAGGGTGAAGGCATGTAAAGAGCATCAGATTTGGGAAGAGCAGTGTAGTTTCAGAAGTTGCAGAGGATGTATGGATCAGGTGTTTGCTTTGAAGAAAGTTGTGAGAAATACTTGGAAAAACAGATGGATTTGTATGTAGCATTTGTGGATCTGGAGAATGCTTATGATAGGGTTGATAGAGATGCTTTGTGGAAGGTCTTAAGATTATATGGTGTTGGAGGTAAGCTGCTAGAAGCAGTGAAAAGTTTTTACCAAGGATGTACGGCATGTGTTCGAGTTGGAAGAGAGGAGAGTGACTGGTACCCATTTAAGATTTGTCCGCAGTAGGGGTGTGTGATGTCCTCTTGGTTGTTTAATTTGTTTATGGATGGATTGGTTAGGAAGGTAGAAATAGAGTTATCATTTAAGAGAGTTTGCAAAGATTTTTTGGGAAATCACAGATCAGAAAACTACTGTGATGTTGTGAAAGATCTATTGACTTCATACAAACCTCTTGGGTGGAGTACGAGTCAGAAAATTCATTTTTTGGACTCACACTAATACTTTTTCCTGGGAAATCTTAGGGCAGTCAGTGATGAGCATGGTAAAAAATTTCTTTAGGACATTTTGGACATGGATAAGTAGTACCAAGGAAAATGGAACCCCTTATGTTAGTAGATTACTGTTGGACATTAAGAAGGGATGTTCCTGAGGCCAAATTAGGACAAAAATCATACACTTCTTCATTTTAGAGTAAAGATTTTTAAGAGTAATACCAACCTTATTTATGAATGAGTAATATACACTTGTAAAATTTTACTGCTTCATCACTTAAAAATGATGCCTGATAAAAAATTCTAAAAACAGATTCAAATTTGGTTAAAGAGTACTGTAAGGTCTACGTATTTTTGTTCGTGGGGCAAAAAAGATTTTAAGATACTGTTGACTAGTGTATTTGGCATCTTCACAAGTGGTTGTATTTACTTATTATTGTAATTTTGGCAAATGTGAAATGCAACATTTTCTAGTTTTTAAAACCATATATCCATGATTGTCTGGTAATGACAGCTGATAGTAATGAGTTTTGACATGGCAATGGAGTTTTTAGAAACATTTGGGACTGTAGGAGCTGTTGTAAATAAGGGAGTTGGTAATGGAGTTTTTAGAAACATTGTGAGGCTGTAGGAGCTGTTGTAAACAAGGGATTTGTAAATTAAAGTGTTCTGCTACAGCAGATTTATGGAAAGTGTTGCTGACTTTCAAGCTTCATTAGAATCACTGGGTTTTTTCTCAAGATTATACTGTAGTTTGTGTAATTGACAAGCTTAGATGATTAAAGTGCTCCCTACTTATTTATTTAGTAAACCTATTTCTCTGTATATATTTTTATGTAATGAATGCTGACGATTAGTCATAAAATATTTTATCACATACAGATAGTTGATTAAAGACAGTCTAAAGTGACTTATCATTTTTACAGAACCACAAGCACCCAGAGAGCCATACCAACCTGGAGGAACGCTATGGTGGGGAGAGATTTACCGAGGAACACATAGTTTCAGCATCAGTCCTTTACTGTCAGGGTCGTGTTCCTCCCCTCCATCATTTTCTGACTCTCATCTCACCCATGACACCTAGATCACGCCTCCTCCAGGCATTGCATTGGCCTCAAAGGCTACTAGAGGAGATTTGTGAGAATTGTGTGCATTTTCTTGGTATTACTCTAACCAATTATGTAGGTAGAATTTTAAGGATGTTAACTCCAGTTACTGTTGGAATTATTGTATGCTTATTAGCTGGTTTTTTGTCATTTTTTCAGGCAGAACATGTAGCAATTATTCTTCCAGTCATTATGTCTTTTGTATCTCTCATAGTGATGTTAGTGTCATCAGTCCACTTGATACTCAACAGAAAGCGTTTTAACTGTTTTCACACATGGACGGTTGTGTTTTCTCATTTCTGTCCAGAATTAGATGTAGTACAGGCAGAGGGTCGGTTTAAAGCCAGATCCTGGAAGCCATATGCTGCTATGTCATTAGCTGTATTTCTTTATCTCAGTACAGTTCCATTAACTTCACCCAGACTAATGTTAATATTTTTACCTGTCATGTGGATTTCTGCTATTTCAACATTTTTGTTGGTCCCAGAAAAACTGACAAAGTGGCAGTTTTTTTCTATATTACTCTACATATCAGCTATAACTCCAAGCATTTATGGAAACATTGGCCATTGGCTGGTCTCTGTTACTACAGGAACAGGTCTAGAACACATCCTTGCTGAAAACCACATTGATGTCTGGTGGAGGATAAGGCTGCACTTAGGAATAGGACCATTACTCCATTTGTTGTGGTTTGGTCTTCAGCTGAGTGTTTTGGTGTCCAGTGGGCCTTCTTATCTCCCATCACACTTGGTCAGTGTTGTATGGTATCATTTGGCTGTTGTTGCATCCCATAAGGTGGCTACACCAATTGACATACTGTATCCTATTGCTGGGTGGTCCTTAATGGTCTTGTTGCCCACTGTGAGTTCCTTTGTGCTGCTGGTAGGGCCAGCCTTCGTCTGTGCATGTCTTGGCTTACACATTGGAATGGATTATCAATCATTGGTGCTTATATTTTTCTGTAGCATGTGTCTAATGTGGATTATGAAGAATTGGTGGCCAAACCTTATTTTCGTCTGTAAGTTAATTGTAGTAATGGGGATGCTACTAACATTCTTTCAACCCAGCTCTTTTGTAAAGTCACCAGCATCACGACACTCTAGTCTCCAGTGGGATAATTTCAAGAATGTTTGTTTGCCATCAAAAGATTCAAGAGCTATTACTGTGCATGGTTGTTTGCCTCTTCAGGGAACAGTTGTGAAGTGGCAGGGGTCTGTTGTACAAGTGAATATTATCAGTGTTTACAACTTACCTCAGATGCTTATGTCTGTATTACCAGTAGCATTAGAAAGGCCCCTGAGGTGTTACTTAGGTCAGAAATTATCCCCATGTCCAAAAAGCAAGGTTGTGACAACCCAGAATGAGCGCTGTAAGCTGTTGCACAATGTATTGGGATCTGACATGTGTACACTGGAAACTTGGAATGAGTATACCTTTGATATTAAGATTGCAATGAGTTCTTCATATTGGAAATTTGGTAGTGAAGGCTCTCAAGTCATCCTAACAGCTGATAGTACATTTCAGGATTTTATGTTAGGAGTAGACATAGGTGATCAAGTTGAATTTGTTGGTGCTTTGTTTGAAGGCATTGGCTCACATGAACCAAAACTGCATATATCCTCAATCAAGTGCATTAATTGCAAATCAAAACTGAATCCAGTGCACAAAGGAGATTATCAGTTCAAAACAGATATTAAGGCTGTTCCGCCATATATATTTAATTTCTTCCTGGGACCAACTCTAACCATATGAATCCCTACTAGTGAAGAGTGGTTATAAAAGAATTTATAGATGTGCTTTGTCTGGTGGGCAGAGATTCATACTATTAGAATTATACAAGGAGGGTATTATAAGAAAATGGGCCTTGTTGGTATTTGCATTAATAAAAAAAAATTCCTTTATGCAAAAGAAGTGATAGGACAAAGAATGAATCTGAAGTATGAGTAAATTAGGTAGCTCAGGTCTTGTTAAGGTCCCATTTCAACCACTGTGAAGCAAGCCTTTGTTTTTGCTGGTAGAATTTAGATGATGGCTGTCAAAGTTCCACCACATTATCTCATCATTAGTACTTGTGTATGGTTGAAGTTTAGCTATTTAAATATGTCATCTGCATATTTAAGTCTGTAGTGCAGAGTTTCCTGTGGATATTGTATATAAACATCAAAGAGTACAGGAAGTGGCTTAGAGGAAATTTATGTAGGTAGGAGATCTTCGATCTTAACATGTGAACACTAAAAGTCCAAATATCCATGTATTTAAGACAACAAAAAAGTGTATGAGTGTCCACAGTTTGAACTTGAGGAATAGTACTCCTTACTATTCTGAGTTGTTTCTGTTATTTCATTGGTTTTTGTCCTTGTGCTCTTTTCATTCATGATATCCAATGTACATCCATCTCCCAAAGCATCATCAATGAAATTGTCAAACACTACCGTAGTCTTCATTTCACTTGTTAGAAACAGAGACAAGGAAAAATTATGGGTTGTCACAATAGATAAATGTTTGTAGATGTTTTATTTCTTACATATGTACATGCGGTGCATACAGGTAATGCTGTATTTAAAAACTGGAAAGATCAGAACTGTATCCATAACTTGAAAAGATCCTAAATCTGAATATTTCTCCATCCCAAGAAATGCGGACTGAAATTCTACCTGTAGTTAGGAGAAATTTTTTAAGATTCTGTTTTGAGCCATTAATGCATATTCATTGATTACAAGTAATCTGGTAATTAAGATTGTATGTTGCATGCAGTACCTTAGGATTGCTGGACTAGCTTCATAAATGATTTGCTTATGATTCTGAAGGTCATTTATAAAAAAAATTGTGTACAGTACCATGATGACTAGGGTTCATTCGAGAGTTCTTTTAAAGATTGTGTTTGTTTGTTTTTTTCACATCTTTTTGCAAATTTACATTTGTCAACATATATGTGATATGATAACGGTTCTATGGTTGTAAGTCCAATAAACAATACGTTTTCCAGAAATAACTATGAAATACATTGATGTGAGACTTTTGGGTATTTTATATTGATGTGGAAAGGTATGTGTATTCTACTCTACCATGTGCATATGATAATCATAATAACACTATTAAGAAACTAATTATGAAAAACAATTGTGGGAGGAGGTTTATATGTGCTTTCATTATCTTCATTTGTTAGAAACACTAAAATGAAATAGAATTACAACTCTTCTAGATAAATGCTTAATACTAAAAATGTTATTGTACCAAGGTATGCTGAGGTTATAGGATATTAACATCTTTGCTGTTGTACCATCTATGCAAATATTTTTGCATTAGGAGTTATTAACATCTTTGCTGTTGTACAATCTATGCAAGTATTTTTGCATTAGGAGTTACAAGATGAAGCTTTGAATGTTGTGTGTGATAATGGAATTATCATGGGGATCATTTTGGTAGTCTTTGGGGCTCAGGCTGACAATCCCCAGTTCTTCAAAATTAGTGTTTATAAAAGGTGCATATCTGCATTTGGTCTCCCCATATGAATGGAAACTGAGTAAAGATTGATAGATAGATAGATAGTCTTACAGATTGGTTAAGTTTAACAACTTTAGAATCCATAATATGCATTATATGAATTGATCGTGAATTTTACATTGAACCATAAATTTCTAAATGCCTTTTATTACAATTAAGTTTTTATGCTATCTGCTCTGTATATTTATTTATAGTGAATACATTTTTAGCTACATCACTGCAAATTCACATGTATTTTTCTAACACAAACTAGTCACGAAATAATAAAGTGTAAAGACTTTCATGGTTTTCATGATACCAAAATTATGATTTTGAGATACTTAGGAGAGTACCTGTAATAGGTAGTATGTTTGAGGAAAGGAACCTGGATGTTTTGGCTCTGTGTGAAACAAAGCTCAAGGGTAAAGGGGAAGAGTGGTTTGGGAATGTCTTGGAAGTAAAGTCAGGGGTTAGTGAGAGGACAAGAGCAAGGGAAGGAGTAGCATTACTCCTGAAACAGGAGTGGTGGGAGTATGTGATACAGAGTAAGAAAGTACACTCTAGATTGATATGGGTAAAACTGAAAGTGGATGGAGAGAGATGTGTGATTATTGGTGCATATGCACCTGGGCATGAGAAGAAAGATCATGAGAAGCAAGTGTTTTGGGTGCAGCTGAGTGAGCATGTTGGTAGTTTTGATGCACGAGACCGGGTTATAGTGATGGGTGATTTGAATGCAAAGGTGAGTAATGTGGCAGTTGAGGGAATAATTGGTGTACATGGGGTGTTCAGTGTTGTAAATGGAAATGGTGAAGAGCTTGTAGATTTATGTGCTGAAAAAGGACTGGTGATTGGAAATACCTGGTTTAAAAAGAGATATACATAAGTATATGTATGTAAGTAGGAGAGATGGCCAGAGAGCGTTATTGGATTACGTGTTAATTGATAGGTGCGCGGAAGAGAGACTTTTGGATGTTAATGTGCTGAGAGGTGCAACTGGAGGGATGTCTGATCATTATCTTGTGGAGGTGAAGGTGAAGATTTGTAGAGGTTTCCAGAAAAGAAGAGAGAATGTTGGGGTGAAGAGAGTGGTGAGAGTAGGTGAGCTTGGGAAGGAGACTTGTGTGAGGAAGTACCAGAAAAAGGTGAGAACAAAAGAATGGGGGAAGAATGGGATGTATTTAGGGAAGCAGTGTTGGCTTGCACAAAAGATGCTTGTGGGAGGTGGGCAGATTAGAAAGGGTAGTGAGTGGTGGATGAAGAAGCAAGATTATTAGTGAAAGAGAAGAGAGACGTATTTGGACGATTTTTGCAGGGAAATAATGCAAATGACTTGGAAATGTATAAAATAAAGAGGCAGGACGTCAACAGAAAGGTGCAAGAGGGGCAAATGAGAGTTGGGGTGAGAGACTATCATTGAATTTTAGGGAGAATAAAAAGATGTTTTGTAAGGAGGTAAATAAAGTGCATAAGACAAGGGAACAAATGGAAACTTCAGTGAAGGGAGCAAATGGGGAGGTGATAACAAGTAGTGGTGATGTGAGATGGAGATGGAGTGAGTATTTTGAAATTTTGTTGAATGTGTTTGATGATAGAGTGGCAGATATAGTATGTTTTGGTTAAGGTGGTGTGCAAAGTGAGAGGGTTAGGGAAAATGATTTGGTAAACAGAGAAGAGGTAGTAAAAGCTTTGCGGAAGATGAAAGCCGGCAAGGCAGTGGGTTTGGATGGTATTGCAGTGGAATTTATTAAAAAAGGGGGTGACAGTATTGTTGACTGGTTGGTAAGGTTATTTAATGTATGTATGACTCATGATGAGGTGCCTGAGGATTGGCAGAATGCTTGCATAATGCCATTGTTCAAAGGCAAAGTGGATAAAGGTGAGTGCTCAAATTACAGAGGTATAAGTTTGTTGAGTATTCCTGGGAAATTATATGGGAGGGAATTGATTGAGAGGGTGAAGGCATGTACAGAGCATCAGATTGGGGAAGAGCAGTGTGGTTTCAGAAGTGGTAGAGGATGTGTGGATCAGGTGTTTGCTTTGAAGAATGTATGTGAGAAATACTTAGAAAAGCAAATGGATTTGTATGTAGCATTTATGGATCTGGAGAAGGCATATGATAGAGTTGATAGAGTTACTCTGTGGAAGGTATTAAAAATATATGGTGTGGGAGGCAAGTTGTTAGAAGCAGTGAAAAGTTTTTATTAAGGATGTAAGGCATGTGTAAGTGTAGGAAGAGAGGAAAGTGATTGGTTCTCAGTGAATGTAGGTTTGTGGCAGGGGTGTGTGATGTCTCCATGGTTAATTTGTTTATGGATGGGGTTAGGGAGGTGAATGCAAGAGTTTTGGAAAGAGGGGCAAGTATGCAGTCTGTTGTGGATGAGAGAGCTTGGGAAGTGAGTCAGTTGTTGTTCGCTGATGATACAGCACTGGTGGCTGATTCATGTGAGAAACTGCAGAAGCTGGTGACTGAGTTTGGTAAAGTGTGTGAAAGAAGAAAGCTGGGAGTAAATGTGAATAAGAGCAAGGTTATTAGGTACAGTAGGGTTGAGGGCCAAGTCAATTGGGAGGTAAGTTTTAATGGAGAAAAACTGGAGGAAGTGAAGTGTTTTAGATATCTGGGAGTGGATGGAACCATGGAAGTGGAAGTGAATCATAGGGTGGGGGAGGGGGCAAAAGGTCTGGGAGCGTTGAAGAGTGTGTGGAAGTTGAGAACATTATCTCGGAAAGCAAAAATGGGTATGTTTGAGGGAATAGTGGTTCCAACAATATTATATGGTTTCGAGGCATGGGCTATAGATGGAGTTGTGTGAAGGAGGGTGGAAGTGCTGGAAATGAGATGCTTGAGGACAATATGTGGTGTGAGGTGCTTTGATCGAGTAAGCAATGAAAGGGTAAGAGCGATGTGTGGTGGTAAAAAGAGTGTGGTTGAGGTAGCAGAAGAGGGTGTTTTGAAATGGTTTGGGCACATGGAGAGAATGAGTGAGGAAAGATTGACTATAAGCATATATGTGTCAGAGGTGGAGGGAACGAGAAGGGGGAGACCAAATTGGTGGTGGAAAGATGGGAGTGAAAAAGATTTTGAGTGATCGAAGCCTGAACATGCAGGAGGGTGAAAGGCGTGCAAGGAATAGAGTGAACTGGAACAATGTGGTATACCGGGGTCGATGTGCTGTCAATGGATTGAACCAGGGCATGTGAAGCGTCTGGGGTAAACCTTGGAAAGTTCTGTGGGGTCTGGATTTGGAAAGGGAGCTTTGGTTTCGGTGCATTATACATGACAGCTAGAGACTGAGTGTGAACAAATGTGGCCTTTTTTGTCTTTTCCTAGCGCTATCTTGTGCACATGCGGGCGGAGGGGGCTGTTATTTCATGTGTGGCGGAGTGGCGATGGGAATGAATAAAGGCAGACATTATGAATTATGTTATTTCATGTGTGGCAGGATGGCGAGGGGAATGAATAAAGGCAGACAGTATGAATTATGTACATGTGTATATATGTATATGTCTGTGTGTGTATATATATGTATACGTTGAAATGTATAGGTATGTATATTTTGCATGTGTGGACGTGTATGTATATACATGTGTATGTGGGTGGGTTGGGCCATTCTTTCGTCTGTTTCCTTGCGCTACCTCGCTAACGCGGGAGACAGCGACAAAGCAAAATAAATAAATATAGTATGACTTATGTACATTTGTATATATGTATATGTCTGTGTGTATATATATATATGTATATGTTGAGATGTATAGGTTTGTATATTTGTGTGTGTGGACATGTATGTATATACATGTGTATGTGGGTGGGTTGGGCCATTCCTTTCTTCTGTTTCCTTGCACTACCTCGCTAACGACAAAGTAAAATAATAATAATAAAAAACCTGTAATTTTTATAAAAAAATGGTGTTGGCTTCACCTTCAGAGCACTTGGCTCTATTGCTATTTCCCAAGGTGCAGTTCTTTCACCAACCCTCTTCAATCGTTTCCCAAATGACCCCCATTACCTTTAGCAAAGCACAAGAGGAAGGTCTTTTCATATGCAGATGACCTTACAATCACAAAACCCCAACACCTTGGCAGGAAAAAATAAACTTTATTACATTACTTAGTTGGAAAGTCATCTAAATCAGAACAGAATGTCTGCATCTCCATAAATGTCTTCAAATCACCGTTTGAACTCCAGATAGACTAACATCTAGCTTACACCCTCCAGTTACCTTAAATGGACAGTTACTCTCACTGTACAAAACCACAACCATTTGAGGCATCACATATAAAACACAGCAATCATTTCCCTCACCAATAATATCTACACAATGGGAATACACAAACATTTAACCCTGGGAATGAAATCTAAAACTAGATTTGGACAAGAAAAAGAATCCACCATCCTACACAGACATTTCATTCACTTCCCTAAACTATGCCTCACAATCACTTTCTGCCTAGCAGGTGCAAACTCAACCATACAATGAAACAAGATCCTCTCAATATGGTTCCACCTTAACATGCTCAAATTCTATCCAACAGCTCTAGATCCCTCCCTCCCAAACACTCCATAACTAACCACCAACCCCAATTAGGACTACCCTGCCTCACATCTCAGTAACCTCAACTTGCAGATGCCCCCTCCTCAGCAAATTTAACAATGACAAAATACATACAAAGAAATGATTGTCAAGCATTGAACAACCACCCTTCCAGCTTGGTCTGCAACTTAACCCCACCAGACACACCTATTAGAGTCACACTTTCCCATTTATGCTCTGGACATCACTCATCCCTGCAACACTACAAACATTATTTCAACATATCCCATGATTTCATGACCATGATCCAGCTACCAAAATGAAGACACCAAACACTTACTACTCAATTGCCCTGCACGCTGCACATGGCATAACATATCTACACTTTATGGTCTTGACCATTGGATGTGGCAGGCTTCCTGAGAGCTGCATGATTCTCACAATGATGGATGAGATTTCTTGGACAGGAAGCAGAGATACCATACATATAGACATAACTTCAATAGTACCAACTACAACATAATTATCATTACACACACAGACCTGTGTTGAGTTTTGTTTAGCACTACACACAAGGACCAACTGATTATGTTGCATGAATTATCCTCTGACAACATGCCCATCCTGATAACTCTATCTATCCCACCCAATCAACACATTCATTGAAAAATATTTCACAAAGTACCCAAAAGCAGACTGGCTAGCCATCACTCATTATATGGAAACAAAATTTCACTGGACCTCCTTCATTTCCTAGATCATGCACTCACTTTTTCGTCAGTAACCATGGCATGAGCAAATATCATGCCCTAATCAAGGCCATCTTGGATGTAAGAGAGTAAGAATATTGATCAGGGTTTTGTAAGTGTTTGTAGGAAGAAACATCATATGAAGAAAGAAATACAAAAGAAGGAAGAGAATTCCCCTCCACAGCTAAACAATTTGAGGGAAGAAGGAGGCATCATTACAGATAATCCTTGAGTGACTAGTCTCCATACAGTTGTGGGAAGCAGCAGCCAAATGCATGCCAAGGGTATGATTCTGACTCACACAGCATGCCTTCAAACCTAAACCCTTTACCATCATACTACACAATGAGCTCGTTTATCATGTCCTAAGTGGATTCAACCAACTACAACCCCCAACCACACAGTCCTGATTGCAATAGGCATTAAAAGAGCATTTGACACTCCCAACACATCCTTGCACAAAAAGTATTTGACCACCCTCCGCAACAGTGACAAAAAACAGTTGGTCAACTTCATGGCTGGCTGCGACAAAGTATACAATGGAGCTCTCCATGGGGTAGTGTTTTCTCCAACTCTTCAATCTCTCCCTCAGGTAAACATCAACATGAAGGTCCATTTGCATGCAGTCAACCTCACAGTTACATCACAACACTCGATACCACAGTAGTGACATCGATCATGCAACACTACATTAAGATAAGGTAGATAAAATGTCTTTATTGTCAAATTGGATGTATGATATCAATTATTTATGTTACTTTGTCGCTGTCATCCTCGTTAGCAAGGTAGCGCAAGGAAACAGACAAAAGAATGGCCTAACCCATCCACATACACATGTATATACATAAACGCCCACACATGCACACATACATGCTTATACATTTCAACGTATACATACATATACATACACATATACACTCATGTACTTATTCATACTTGCTGCCTTCATCCATTCTTGTTGACACCCCGCCACACATGAAGTGGCACCCCACTCCCCCCCGTACGTGTGCAAGGATATTTATTTATTTATTTCGCTTTGTCGCTGTCTCCCACGTTAGCGAGGTAGCGCAACAAAACAGACGAAAGAATGGCCCAACCCACCTGCATACACATGTATATACATACACATCCACACACGCAAATATACATACTTATACATCTCAACATATACATATATATACACACACAGACATATACATATATACACATGTATATAATTCATACTGTCTGCCTTTATTTATTCCCATCGCAACCCCGTCACACATGAAATAACAACCCCCTGCCCCTGCATGTGCACGAGGTAGCGCTAGGAAAAGACAACAAAGGCCACATTCGTTCACACTCAGTCTCTAGCTGTCATGTAATAATGCACCGAAACCACAGCTCCCTTTCCACATCCAGGCCCCACAGAACTTTCCATGGTTTACCCCAGATGCTTCACATGCCCTGGTTCAATCCATTGACAGCATGTCGACCACAGTATACCACATCGTTCCAATTCACTCTATTCCTTGCACGCCTTTCACCCTCCTGCATGTTCAGGCTCCAATCACGCAAAATCTTTTTCACTCCATCTTTCCATCTCCAATTTGGTGTTTCACTTCTCCTCGTTTCCTCCACCTCTGACACATATATCCTCTTTGTCAATCTTTCCTCACTCATTCCCTCCATGTGACCAAACCATTTCAAAACACCCTCTTCTGCTCTCTCAACCACACTCTTTTTATTATCACACATCTCTCTTACCCTATTATTACTTACTTGATCAAACCACCTCACACCACATATTGTCCTCAAACACCTAATTTCCAGCACATCCACCCTCCTCCACACAACTCTATCTGTAGCCCACGCCTCGCAACGGTATAACATTGTTGGAACCACTATTCCTTCAAACATACCGATTTTTGCTTTCCGAGATAACATTTTCGACTTCCACACATTCTTCAACGCTCTCAGAACTTTTGCCCCCTCCCCCATCCTATGATTCACTTCCACTTCCATGGTTCCATCCATTGCCAAATCCACTCCCAGATATCTAAAACACTTCACTTCCTCCAGTTTTTCTCCATTCAAACTTAACTCCCAATTGACTTGTCCCTCAACTCTACTGTACCTAATAACCTTGCTCTTATTCACATTTACTCTCAGCTTTCTTCTTTCACACACTTTACCAAACTCATTCACCAGCTTCTGCAGTTTCTTACACGAATCAGCCACCAGCGCTGTATCATCAGCTGACAAGTGACTCACCTCCCAAGCTCTCTCATGTATATCTCTCTTTTTAAACCAGGTATTCCCAATCACCAGTCCTTTTTCAGCACATAAATCTACAAGCTCTTCACCATTTCTATTTACAACACTTAACGCCCCATGTACACCAATTATTCCCTCAACTGCCACATTACTCACCTTTGCATTCAAATCACCCTACACTATAACCCGGTCTCGTGCATGAAAACTACTAACACTCACTCAGCTGCTCCCAAAACACTTGCCTCTCATGATCTTTCTTATGCCCAGGTGCATATGCACCAATAATCATCCACCTCTCTCCATCCACTTTCAGTTTTACCCATATCAATCTAGAGTGTACTTTCTTACACTCTATCACATACTCCTACCACTCCTGTTTCAGGAGTAGTGCTACTTCTTCCCTTGCTCTTGTCCTCTCACTAACCCCTGACTTTACTCCCAAGACATTCCCAAACCACTCTTCCCCTTTACCCTTGAGCTTCGTTTCACTCAAAGCCAAAACATCCAGGTTCCTTTCCTCAAACATACTACCTATCTCTCCTTTTTTCTCATCTTGGTTACATCCACACACATTTAGACACCCCAATCTGAGCCTTCGAGGAGGATGAGCACTCCCGCGTGACTCCTGTTTCCCCTTTTAGAAAGTTAAAATACAAGGAGGGGAGGGTTTCCAGCCCCCCGCTCCTGTCCCCTTTAGTCGCCTTCTACGACACGTGAGGAATGCGTGGGAAGTATTCTTTCTCCCCTCTCCCCAGGGATAGGGGAGGTATCACTAAGAAA